>NC_135480.1:730911-823273 GCF_052094955.1 Ictidomys tridecemlineatus | reverse complement strand
CACCTACGTCTCTGCTTTCCACACTCTCCACTACCCCTCTCACACCAACTTCTCAGACCCTCAACCCACAATCCAGTACAGAGGTCCACTCTGTAAGCTCCCACCCAAGTTCAGTGACCCCCACCCTTTCAACCACAGTGGTCAGGGCCACTGGACCCACCTACACCTCTCCCCTGATCACTACGGCTACCAGTGCCTCCCACAGGTCCTTCCTCACTTCCACAACCTCCCCTGCCTCCCTGTCACACCTTTCCTCCTCCCCACATCCCAAACCCACATCACCCCTGTCCACCAACATCACACCCACACCCACCAATACACAAACGGGGACCCCGGTGGCCCACACCTCCTCTGCCACTCACACCAGTACACACACCTCACGGACCTCGCAGTCTTCAAACACCGCGTCTGCCTCCAACACTGCCCACCCTTCCGTTCCCCTCCCAGGAACATCCGTCCAGATCACCAGCGCATATCCAACTCCACCCGGTGCCCAGACCGCACTGACCTCTCGGGCTTCCCCACTGTCCACCCGTTCTCTCACACCAACTCCTCAGAGCCTCAGCAGCCCATCCAGCCCAGAAGTGCTTTGGAGCACCTCCACCCCAAGGTACATTGGTTCCAGTCCTACAACCACAACCCTCAAGCCCACGGGACCTACAGCCACTCTACCAAGGATGACCACATCTACCAGGGCCTCCACACAGGCCCCCAAATCCATCAGCACATTCAGGACCTCTCCTGCCCCTCTCCCACACCCTACGTCCACTCCGCACACTAAATCCACATTACCTACTGCCACCATCAGCACACAAACATGGAGCCCTGAGACGCTCACCTCCGTGTCCCCTCACACCACTCCACACCTGCCATGGACCTCTCAGGCTTCACACACCTCGTCTGTCTCCACCACTGCTCACACGTCCCTTCACCTCACACCTACGACCCTCAAGACCACCAGCCCATATCCATCACCTACTACTCCCAACACCTCTCCTTCCCGCCTGGTTACCACACCGTCCCCTGGCTCTCTCACCCCATCTTCTCAGAGCATCCCCAGCACGTCCAGCCCTGAAGGTCCCTGGAGCACCTCCTCCCCGAGGTCAACGGGCTCCGGTCTTTCAACCACAACAGTCAAGGCCTCTGGACCCACAAGCACTGCACCACTGGTAACCACATCTGCCAGGGCCACTACACGAGCCAACCTCTCCGTCGCCACTTCCAGATCCTCCACTGCACCTCTCTCCTTCCCATCAACCACTACTTACTTGAAAAGCACTTTACCTCCTGCCACCAGCATCACGCAAACCATGAGCGCGATGGCACTCACCTCCGGGACAATTCTCAGCACTCAACAAATCCCATCCACCTCTCACTCCTTCTACACCACGTCTGCCTCCACCACGGCCCACCCTTCCATCCACCTCACGGGAACGTCCCTCAAGACCAGCAGCACATTCCCGACTCCCACTGGGCCCCAGACCTCACCTACGTCTCTGCTTTCCACACTGTCCACCCTCTCTCTCACACCAGCTTCTCAGACCCTCAACCCACAATCCAGTACAGAGGTCCGCTCTGAAGGCTCCCACCCAAGTTCAGTGACCCCCACCCTTTCAACCACAGTGGTCAGGGCCACTGGACCCACCTACACCTCTCCCCTGATCACTACGGCTACCAGTGCCTCCCACAGGTCCTTCCTCACTTCCACAACCTCCCCTGCCTCCCTGTCACACCTTTCCTCCTCCCCACATCCCAAACCCACATCACCCCTGTCCACCAACATCACACCCACACCCACCAATACACAAACGGGGACCCCGGTGGCCCACACCTCCTCTGCCACTCACACCAGTACACAAACCTCACGGACCTCGCAGTCTTCAAACACCGCGTCTGCCTCCAACACTGCCCACCCTTCCGTTCCCCTCCCAGGAACATCCGTCCAGATCACCAGCGCATATCCAACTCCACCCGGTGCCCAGACCTCACTGACCTCTCGGGCTTCCCCACTGTCCACCCGTTCTCTCACACCAACTCCTCAGAGCCTCAGCAGCCCATCCAGCCCAGAAGTGCTTTGGAGCACCTCCACCCCAAGGTACATTGGTTCCAGTCCTACAACCACAACCCTCAAGCCCACGGGACCTACAGCCACTCTACCACGGATGACCACATCTACCAGGGCCTCCACACAGGCCCCCAAATCCATCAGCACGTTCAGGACCTCTCCTGCCCCTCTCCCACACCCTACGTCCACTCCGCACACAAAATCCACATTACCTACTGCCACCATCAGCACACAAACATGGAGCCCTGAGACGCTCACCTCCGTGTCCACTCACACCACTCCACACCTGCCATGGACCTCTCAGGCTTCACACACCTCGTCTGTCTCCACCACTGCTCACACGTCCCTTCACCTCACACCTACGACCCTCAAGACCACCAGCCCATATCCATCACCTACTACTCCCAACACCTCTCCTTCCCGCCTGGTTACCACACCGTCCCCTGGCTCTCTCCCCCCATCTTCTCAGAGCATCCCCAGCACGTCCAGCCCTGAAGGTCCTTGGAGCACCTCCTCCCTGAGGTCAACGGGCTCCAGTCTTTCAACCACAACAGTCAAGGCCTCTGGACCCACAAGCACTGCACCACTGGTAACCACATCTGCCAGGGCCACTACACGAGCCAACCTCTCCGTCGCCACTTCCAGATCCTCCACTGCACCTCTCTCCTTCCCATCAACCACTACTTACTTGAAAAGCACTTTACCTCCTGCCACCAGCATCACGCAAACCATGAGCGCGATGGCACTCACCTCCGGGACAATTCTCAGCACTCAACAAATCCCATCCACCTCTCACTCCTACACCACGTCTGCCTCCACCACGGCCCGCCCTTCCATCCACCTCACGGGAACGTCCCTCAAGACCAGCAGCACATTCCCGACTCCCACTGGGCCCCAGACCTCACCTACGTCTCTGCTTTCCACACTCTCCACTACCCCTCTCACACCAACTTCTCAGACCCTCAACCCACAATCCAGTACAGAGGTCCACTCTGAAGGCTCCCACCCAAGTTCAGTGACCCCCACCCTTTCATCCACAGTGGTCAGGGCCACTGGACCCACCTACACCTCTCCCCTGATCACTACGGCTACCAGTGCCTCCCACAGGTCCTTCCTCACTTCCACAACCTCCCCTGCCTCCCTGTCACACCTTTCCTCCTCCCCACATCCCAAACCCACATCACCCCTGTCCACCAACATCACACCCACACCCACCAATACACAAACGGGGACCCCGGTGGCCCACACCTCCTCTGCCACTCACACCAGTACACAAACCTCACGGACCTCGCAGTCTTCAAACACCGAGTCTGCCTCCAACACGGCCCACCCTTCCGTTCCCCTCCCAGGAACATCCGTCCAGATCACCAGCGCATATCCAACTCCACCCGGTGCCCAGACCTCACTGACCTCTCGGGCTTCCCCACTGTCCACTCGTTCTCTCACACCAACTCCTCAGAGCCTCAGCAGCCCATCCAGCCCAGAAGTGCTTTGGAGCACCTCCACCCCAAGGTACATTGGTTCCAGTCCTACAACCACAACCCTCAAGCCCACGGGACCTACAGCCACTCTACCACGGATGACCACATCTACCAGGGCCTCCACACAGGCCCCCAAATCCATCAGCACGTTCAGGACCTCTCCTGCCCCTCTCCCACACCCTACGTCCACTCCGCACACTAAATCCACATTACCTACTGCCACCATCAGCACACAAACATGGAGCCCTGAGACGCTCACCTCCGTGTCCCCTCACACCACTCCACACCTGCCATGGACCTCTCAGGCTTCACACACCTCGTCTGTCTCCACCACTGCTCACACGTCCCTTCACCTCACACCTACGACCCTCAAGACCACCAGCCCATATCCATCACCTACTACTCCCAACACCTCTCCTTCCCGCCTGGTTACCACACCGTCCCCTGGCTCTCTCCCCCCATCTTCTCAGAGCATCCCCAGCACGTCCAGCCCTGAAGGTCCTTGGAGCACCTCCTCCCCGAGGTCAACGGGCTCCGGTCTTTCAACCACAACAGTCAAGGCCTCTGGACCCACAAGCACTGCACCACTGGTAACCACATCTGCCAGGGCCACTACACGAGGCAACCTCTCCGTCGCCACTTCCAGATCCTCCACTGCACCTCTCTCCTTCCCATCAACCACTACTTACTTGAAAAGCACTTTACCTCCTGCCACCAGCATCACGCAAACCATGAGCACGATGGCACTCACCTCCGGGACAATTCTCAGCACTCAACAAATCCCATCCACCTCTCACTCCTACACCACGTCTGCCTCCACCACGGCCCGCCCTTCCCTCCACCTCACGGGAACGTCCCTCAAGACCAGCAGCACATTCCCGACTCCCACTGGGCCCCAGACCTCACCTACGTCTCTGCTTTCCACACTCTCCACTACCCCTCTCACATCACCTTCTCACCGGCCCACCAGCCCTGAACTGTTATGGAGCACTTCCTCACCAAGGTTAATGGGCTCCAGTCTTTCAACTACAGCCTTCCAGTCCACTGGACCCACAAGCAGTGCAGCGCAGATGACCACATCTTCCACGGTCTCCACACAAGCCCGCAGTTCAGTTGTCACTTTTACAACCTCTGATTCCTCCTTGTCACACCTTTCCTCCTCGCCATACATTGAATCCACCTCACCCCTCTCCACCAACATCGTAACCACACCCACCAACAGACAATCTCGAAGTCCTATGGCCCACACCTCCTCTGCCACTCATACTAGTACACACCCCTTAGGGACCTCTCAGTCTCCATACACGGCATCTGCCTCCACCACTCTCCAGCATTCTGTGCCCGTCTCTGGAACGTCCCTCCAGACCACCAGTGCATATCCAACTTCAACTGGCCACAAGTCCTCAGTTACCTCTCTGGGTACCACGTTGTCCACTATCTCTCTTGCACCAACTTCTCCGAGCCTTACCAGCCCGTCCAGCCCAGAGCTGTTATGGAGCACCTCCATCCCAAGGCCAATGGACACCAGTCTTTCAACCACAGCTGTCAAGCCTACTGGACCCAGAGGCACTTCACCACTGATCACCACGTCTACCTGGGCCTCCACCCAGGCCCGCTGGTCTTTCCACACTGCCAGCACGTCGTCTCATTTGCGGAGCTCTTCTTCTCCCTTGTCCTCCATTTCTACCTCCAGTTCTGCTCTGTCCCCCGCAGCCTCACCATCTGCACTCCATAGTCTTTTCACCAGGCCTGTTTCTGTAGAGACTACACGTTCTTCCACACCTTTGCCCAGGGCCTCATCCACATCCTCCCTGCCTACTTCTTCTCAAACCTTTTCCGCTCCCATTTCTGCCTTGTTGACACCGAGATCTCCTCTTACCACCTCGTCCACCTCCATCCCTTCAGCCTCCCCCACTGCTCCCCCACTGTATGCACCTACCAGCAGTTCCATCCCTCCTGCTCCGTTTCCCACTGCGTCCACGAGTGGGTCCCATTTCCCTTCTCCTTCTGTCTCTGTCCTCCCCACGCCAACCTCCAGTCCTGTTAACACTTCCCTTTTACCTCTTTTAACCTCCTCTTCCCCTGTCTCTGCTCTGCCCACCCTGCCAGCTGTCCACACATCTGCCACCCCAGCTCAGGTGCCAAACTCCAGCCCAGGCTTCCCTTCCACGTCCAGGATTACACCCAGTGCCTCCCCTTCCTCTGCCTTCTCACAGTCCACCACCTCCCAGCTTACTTCTCTTACCACCCAAGCCTCCATGCCAGGCCTTGTGTCTTCGACCTTGGGGATGACAAGCTCAACAGTTTCTCCTACTACCAACCTGACCAGCAGTCCTCCTGGTACCTCCAGGCTGCTGACGTCCATGCTCCTGTCCAGCTACATAACCTCGCACAGAAGCTCCTCTACCTTCCCCCCAGCCACCCCCTCCTGGGTGGCCCCCTCAGCCTCCTCTCATGGTAAGTGCATCTCTGTGGCCCCCATTGGCTCAGGGCTGCATTCCAGGCCTGCCTCTTCTCCCAACAGCGCTGTGCTGCCCCTCGTGCACACTGCCTTCCCTCATCCCGCCATTCCTCCATGCTGCCCACTGCCCTTGTGCCTGTCCCAAGCCCCATTCTTTTCTCCTCTCCTGAGCACCCCCTGGGCTATCGCCATTCTGGATGAAACTGGTGCTTCCTTGCCCATGTCTCGTACCAGCATCAGAGGCATTTTTCACACCCCGGGCCTCTGCTGCATGTCCCTCTGCAGTCTTGACCTCTCTTTTCAGGCTGACATACCTCCCCAAGCAGCCTTCCACAGTTGACTCTTGGGAAGCTCAGAGGGTGTGAAATAGCAGGGTTCCCTGAGCTCAAGGAACATGACCTCCTTGAGTTAGAGAGGAAAGCAAAGTCCACTGCAAGTATGCACCTCCCTGACCTGCGGGAGGCTGAGTGGGCCTGGAGACCAGGGCTGCCGTGTAATGGAGGCACTCTCTGTGAGCTGCTGCTTCCAGCTGCCCTCCTGCCCACGAAGTGCCAGGGTTCCCCGTAGAGCAAGCACGGGCCATGCCATGCAGCAAGAGCTATCCACGTCCACCTTGTATTCTGGAAGTATTCCCCCTGTTGAACATGTTCTTGGAGCCAGGCTGCCCTGGCACGTCGTCCCCCAGCAGTTCCTTCTTGCCAACTCTGAGCTTCACATTCTGCTGTGCATGAGGGCTTCTCACCATGTGAGATAAGGACTTGGGCACAGGCTCTTCCCCGTGGAAGTAGCATCAGGAAGCTGAACAGAGGAATAGGAGTAGGCCGCTGGGGCTCAGCAAACTGGGCCATGAGCCCCTCCTTCCTCAGCTGGTGCAGGAGAAGCTGGGTGTGGTGGGTGACAGAACCAATTTGGTGGAGGTGAGGGAAACACGGGGCAGAACATCCAGTCTGCCAGAAACTTTTTTTTTTTTAATGTGTTAGTATGCCTGTCCCCTATACCAGCGCACCCTGGGCTGTGCTGCAGCATCACCACCATCTGACCAGGTGTCCTGGTCCTCACACCACACCCCTCCTAGAAACCCAGACCAAGGGGCCTGCTCTGCTTCCCCTCCCCCAGTCCTGGTGTGGGGAGTCCCCTTTTGGAGACTCTGAAACACTCTCCTTGGCCCTCAGCAGGTCCCGAGACACCTATGGCCACAGGCCGTGTCTGGGGCATAGGAAGGGAGGTGGTGAGAGCTGGGTCTCACTTAGGTCCCTCTGGGGCCCAGCTCACTGCCAGGTCCTTCAGAAAAGCCAGGAATGCGAGGCTGCCAGCCTTTGTCCCCCTACAGAGCCTGGTCTGAGCTGTGGGGGCCACAGTGGGGCCTCTAAGTCTTCAGGCTTCTCCAAGCTTCTCCAAAAACCAGTCTGCTTATGCAGCTGTGCTCTCAGCTCAGTGGCCCTGCTCTGGTGTGAGCATTCATCTCACTGTCCACTTAACTCTTGCCTCTTGGCCCCCAGGAGCCTGCAGTGTGCAGGAACATGAACAGGAAATCACCTACCAGGGGTGCACAGCAAACGTGACCCTGACCCGCTGCGAGGGTGCTTGTGCTTCTTCCGTCAGGTGAGCCCCTGGGAGCCAACCTTCCTGGCTGGGTCAAGACCCACAGCAAGTTGCCAGGCTGTCGGGTCCTCGCAGTGCTGCCTTGTCCCAGTCCATGGGGTCCAGGCAGCCTGCTCCATGCCCAAAGTCGAACTTGCCTTGTGCCTGTGTGCAGGAGTCAGCAGGAAAGGGAAGACTCTTAAAGGTCTGGCCTGCAAACGGCTTGGGGTCCTGCTGCTCCTCAGGGGAGAGGTGCTGCCCTGACCCTCTGCTTGTCTGCTTCTTGGCAGCTTCAACATCACCACCCAGCAGGTGGAGGCTCAGTGTAGCTGCTGCTACCCGCTCAACTCCTACAAGAAACAGCTCCTACTGCCCTGTCCAGACCCCAACGCACCAGGCCAGCAGCTCAAGCTCACCTTGCAGGTGTTCAGCAGCTGTGTGTGCAAACTCTCACACTGCAAAGACTAGAGGAGCTGCCTGGTCTCCCATGCACAAAAGGCCGCAGGCCAAGAACGAGACAGATGCCACCACACTCCTCCTCTGGATTTGTCCAGCAGCCTCTTTCCTGGACATAGATCTGGACTCCACGAGCCTTCAGAGGTGGCTCACCTGAGGCCACTGCAGGGAAGAAGCTGCTGGGAAGGAGCCCTGACCATCCACCTCCTGCTGACCCAACCCAAAGTGTGGGTGTGACATGGGCACGTGCTGACCACAGCGTCTGCCATGCACACAGCCTCCCAGCCTTTGGTGGCAGAATCTTGCAGAGAAAACAACCCAGGAGCAGATGCCAGGGAGGAGGCTGCTCCAGCAGGGCTGCTGGGGGTACATGTGGGCTGATCAGAATGGGGACATGGCGGGTGTGGGTACCTGGACAAGGACAAGGAGGACGAAAGGCCAGGTAAGCACGAAATACAGCAGAGAGGGATATCCCCAGTCAGGGTGACAGGCAGGTGCAACACAGTGGCACCCAGCTGTGCAAGATGGCTGCCGCCAGAACCCACATCCTCAGAGGAGGCTGTCACCCACCACCGAGTTGATTCCAAATAAACTGGATCTTGTCCAGGCAGAGGCTGATCCCTGAGCGCCACTGTGCCATCCTCAACTCACTCAGGCCTCTTTCCCTGGGTGAACCTACACGGTGGGCACAGGACTGGGGCTGGGTGGGGCTGCCGCCAGGTGGGGCTTGGAGAGGAAAGGCCACCACCACTGGCCGTGCCCCCACCCAAAACTGTGCGCAAGCCCCTGGTGAGGCTACCACCCTCTGGGTCCCTCTAGCACCATCCCTGCCGGGCTATAGGATCCCTGGCAGGGGCAACCTCACCCCACAGCCGGCTCAGCAGGAAAGAACCCTTGGGCCCATCCCTCCTATGCACTTAGACCAGAGACCTCCAAGGCCAGGACCTCCAAGGAGCCACAGCCCAGCATCCACTGAAGCAGGGAGCCTAGGCAGACCTGGCCATACCCAGAGCCATGCCATCAGAGCAAAGGTGCTTTGTGGTGTTGTGAGGTACTGTCCAGCACTGCCCAGGCCCAGAGAGACTGTCCTAAAGCTGAAGGACAGGTTGCACAGGCAGATGGTACTCCAGGTCCTTGGTACCAGCACCCACAATGCCCACAGGACACTGCCCGAAAGACAACACACGCATCCAACTGTACTAGCGTTTATTTTTCTTTGAAAAGGAGCACAATGCACAGATGGACACCCCTGGGACAGCACAGAGGGCAGGCCTGTGCCTCAGCAGCCCTTCCTATGCCAGGGAGACTTGTTGCCCAGAGACCACTACCTGGCTGCCCATGCACAGGAGCCATGGTCATGGGACCTGCGGTCCACATGCAATGTGTGGACTGCACATCAAGGACTGTCACTCTGTCCAGCAGCTGGAATAAGAGGATGCAGAGGTTCACCCTGGCCAGCCAGGCCATCACCTGCAGCAAAGCCCATCTGAGGCCGGGGCATATCTCAGGCAGACCAGGAGCTTTGGGGCACACACACACCAAGACCAACACAGGAGGAGCTGGGTACTCTGAAGACTACCCTGCAGCTGTCCCTAAGACCCAGGATGGCAGGATGATGGCCAGAAACTGAGCCAAAGGGCCATTGCCATACCCAGTGTCTGGACATCAAGGGAGTGACAGTGGGTCCCGCCTTTCCTGTGTCTCCTCAGGTGCTCTGGGCTCAAGTGTGCTCAGACAAACCTGCCTGTCCCCTGCGTGCTGACCCTAGGAGCCACCGCAGGGCACACCTACACCTGCCTGGGCTCCCCAGGCCTCTCTGCCCCATCCACATCCTACCTTGCAAGCATGTGCAGGGACACCTGTGAGGGCTGGGGACATGTGGCCAGCAGACCTGGCGCTCCCTCAGCACAGCAACATCCAGGGCCGTTGTCCTCCCCAGTTTAATCTCCTCCACCCCCACATCCAGCAAGGACTGGACAGGTGCAGTCTGTAGCGCTCGGCCTCAACTGAGGCCCTAGGAATGTGCACTTGACAGGTGAAGGCCACCAGCAGGAAGGACAGGCACACCCTGCAGAGTCTTGCAAGATGAGCCATGGTCACACCCTGCACAGCCATCAGGATCCCTCCACCCACCAAGTGCAAATCTAAGGTGTCCTACAGAACACATCACAGAAGTCCCTTCAAGAACACCGGTGCTGTGGACAGGGCTGGCTGAGGACAGCAGGTGCCTGGTTTGGCCAACAGTCATCAAAACAGATGCTTCCAGCTCCTGAATTACAACCCCGCCCAGGAATCGTCTGACAGTGCCTCAGCAAGCCCCATGCAAACAGTGCCCAGCCTGCAGGGTTAGCCACACTCCTCTCGCAGAGTGGGTCACGCCAGCACAGCCAGGTAGTCCCAGGGTAGCCCTGTAAGCACAGCAGTGCAACTGCTCCAAAATCTGAGAAGGTCTGCAACAGAACAGCGGCACTCAGACAAAACCTCAACACAATCCCCACTTCCACTCAAACTTCTTATTTCCCTTTAATTTGTAGGCTGAACCACAGGGCTGTCTTGATTCCCAGGGCCCGAGGCCCTCCTGCTGGGGCAGGCCCACTGCAGTCCTCCTCCAACAGTGCCCGCTGTCCCGCGATGACCAGGGGCCGGGCCTGGAGGCACCTTGTGCTGTGATGTTCAGACATGGGGTTTTGTTTGCATATGGTGACGAAGACAAATGGCAGAGACGAGGAGAGACGCACAGATACGAGCCAGATCTTCTGCCCGTGGATTAAAACTGCTCTGACAGCAGCTCACACAGCCTCTGTGAGACGGTGTCTTTGCTGGTGCGCAGCGTGAGCCGGTACATCTGAAACAGAGACAGAGGTCAGCAGCACACCAAAGCCCCGCGCAGCTCGAGGCAGCAGACACAGGCTCTGCCAACAGACAGCAGCCACGCAGCCCGAGGGGCAGCCAGCAGCTCCTCTCAGTGGGCCTCCACCTCCCAAGGGCAGCTGCTCTCCAGGGATCACCCATGAAGTGACAAGAGGTGCGCCCGGCAGAACTGGACACAGAGACTGGGGCCCCTCGGCCAGAAGGACACTGCTCAGGACTAAGAGGAAGCACCACTGATTGAACTGCAACACGGAACTTGCATGGGGCCCCACATGCCAGGGCCCATGGAGAGGCGGGAAGCCTATGCACACTGACAGGCGCAGGCACACGAGGTCTCCACTCGCCCCCACGGGAGTCCTGACCTGGGCTTGCAGATTGGGCTCCAAGCGCAGCAGGCACCCGATCTGGGTGTTTCTGGTATGTATGATGCCAGCACCCACAAAATTTGCAGGATTGGGATCAACTTCCTCGAGCAGTGCAGAACCAAATCCAATGATCTGTCCAAAAGGAGGAAGGGGTCAGGAAAGGCACCGGCCATGGTGTCTGCCTTGGGGACACCACCCACAGCCTTTTACCTTTGCTTTCGTGATTTCTGTGTCCATCGGATGCTTTGCTTTGAAAATGTTCTGCACCTCTTGTTGTGGGCTGAGGAAGGGCACGGAGGGCTGTCAGAGCTAGCAGACACACTGGAGGCTAACAGACCACCCACTGAATGACCCCTGATCCTCTCCCCACCCCCAAGCACAGCCCTCTCACTTGCTCAACTGCTTCCAACGTTGAAAGAAATCCTGAGAAGCCATTTCTGTGGGCTGGAAAAATTTGTTGAGCGTGATGGGTAGCTTGACAGACACATTCTGGAAGGTGCCACCATACCTATAGGCAGACGTGTTGACAAGAGGGAAGGGACGGGGTTCCTGGCTGCACAGCCTTGGGGCTTGGGAAGCCACCCAGGCCACCCCAGCAGCAGGGTGGACAGTGCTCCTGCAGGAGCCAAGCCAACCCTCCATACACCTGCTGAGGCAGCTGGCACAAGTGAGGCCAGGGCCACGCACTGCCTGGAGCAGAGTTGGGAGGACCGGCCCTTCTCAGGGCTGGCAGGACAGCCTCCAGCACTCACCCTTGCCTCTCATCTGCCTCCAGAGCACCAGTGTCTGTGGTCAGGGTGGGATATCTCCCCACAGAAAGACTGAAGAGAAGCATTTGCGTAAGTACTGTTTCTAGAATTTGAAAACGTGCTTCTCCAAACACACTGGCCTCGGGCCTACAGGGAACCCACAATCACAGGTACTCCACAGTAGTACTTGCAAGAGGATGGGTCTGCATGCAGCTGCACAAGAAGCCCTGCCTGGGTCTGGAGAGCCACCAGCGTCTCCTCTGCAGCTGTCTTTCCCAGCAGTCAGTGCCCAGGGCCCAGCTGTCAGCTACTGCAGACTGGCCACAGAGCAGCACTCGGGACTTCAGGACACTGTGGTACACGGTGCACTCATGGCTAGCTTCCTATACTCTGGAAAGCTCAGGTGACTGGGTGTCCCCCGTGGTGGGGGGGGGGGTGCTCCCAGCACATGGGCAGGTGCCCACGCTCACTCCTACCTGAACTGAATGTTGAGGACAGGTGCCTCTGTGAAGTCAGACACGCACTCTATGTTAACCACCTGCTGCACCTGTGCGCCTCCATCTACAGTTGGGTCCACAGGCTTGGTCTGCAGGTTCAGATGTGAGCAGGCAGGTTAAGGAGTTCAGACAGGTCTGGAAGAGTGGGCCCCACTGGGCAAACCCCTGATCCCTTACCCTTACAGGAAATAAAAAATTTCAAGGGATGATGATGGGTGCGAGAGTAAGCAGCCTAAGGGCAGAACTCCATGTGTGGTGTTACCCACTTTTTCCTAGTAGTGACCTGTGGTCACTGCTGTGTGACTTGTCAGTGCTTGCAAATAGATGAATACAGATGATACTGGTAAGATAACTGAGAGCCTAATCTCTAACCCTCAGCTATTTGAAAAGCATATGGCAGACAGGAAGTAGCGCATGCCCACCACACTGCAGAGCTCAAGCCAGGAGCATCACGAGACCTGCCCTTCTGCCTGCGACTGGACAGCAAGCCCAAGTGCCCAGGGCTGCTGTGCATCTGCCCACTCCCTTCTCTTGCAAGGCCACTGGAAAGGACCACTGACTGCTCTGCTCATCCTACCATGTGGTTCCGCTGCCCTCAGCAAAAGCCAGTGCCCATGGCTTAGTAAGGTGACTGTACCACCTGGGGCAGCTCTGTGCAGTCAGCAAGCAGGTGCTACTGTGCTGCAAGCCCCTCGAGAAGCCACCCACACAACCCAGCTGGGTCTGGAGGAGGAACGAAGGCCTCTCCTTCCCCCTGGACCCTGAGCCCACTGGCCACTGGGCTTTCAGGCTCAGGACCACCCCATGGCCCCTCAGAGCGCAGCAGGCCCTAGGGAGGGACATGCAGGTGTGAGCCTTCACTCCTGATCTTGGACAAAGACTCAGTGCAGCAGACTCTGCATCTGTGTGTTTAATATCTATTCTGGAACAGTTTCAAGAGTGTGTGTTAGTATCTCTCTAAAAACACATGTAGATCTCAGGTGGAGAGGAGCTCAGTTCCACCCATCTGACCGGGTCCCCCAGGGAGGTGCCCCGTGCACCCTGTTCAGACTGTAGACCTGTCCCTGAGTGGCAACTCCCCACACACCCTGCTCTCAGTAGAAACAGGCCAGCTGCAGGCCTCGTAGGGCAAGGAGCACCACTCAGTGGGGACTCACCAATGACTCCAGAGGACAGAACGAGCCAGGAAAGGCAGCAGATGGGGGGCGGACAGGCGCACTGTCTGAGGCACACCAGAGGCCACCCTGCAGGGGCCACCGGCCTGCCTACCTGGAAACACCTTGCTATCATGACCAAAAGCAAATTCCTCCAAGGTCCAGCTAAACCCTAGATGGCCACCTGTCTGTCAGTGTCTGAGGCCCAGGTTGTACCGAGGATATTAGACTGCAGGTCATCTGCACAGATGAGAGTTGGAGTGAAGTTCAAGAACTGCGTGGAAGTCTTGTTACCATAAAATATGAACATCCGGCCTAGAAAACAAAAACAACTGAGTCGCACACTTGGTCTGCATATTTACAGTGAAAACCAAGGGCCCCTGTAAGCCCCGGCTGAATCAAAGCTAACTGCCATGACAAAAGCTATTGCTAAAATTAACGTTTTCACTGATTTTAAAGGGCATGTAGCCAGGCACAGTGGCACAGGTTTGTACCCCCAGTGACTGGGGAGGCTGAGGCAAGAGGATCATAAGCTCAAGGCCAGCCAGGTGGAAGTGGGAGGTGGGGGGGGGGGGACCTCTGTCACTTAAGGAGACCCCATCTCAAAAAATTAAAAGGACTGTGGACGTGGCTCAGTAGTAAAACATCCCTGGGTTCAATTCTTGATACCAAGAAACAAAAATGATGGCATGCCAAAGCCAGAAGCCGCACTGCTCTCCACCCCTCAGCAGCATGTCTGGGTCATCTGACAGCTCCCGCACACCTGTGCAGGGAGGGCCCAGGGGGCCAGGCTGGGAGGCACCACTCACACCAGCAGTGCTGCAGGGCCCTGTGCAGGGTCCCGGTCACAACAGCCCAGCAGCATTCAGACCCCGCTTAGCCCCTCTGGGATGGCCTGGCTGGATCTGGACCCACTGGATGGCCCAGAGCCAGTGCTGGCCATGTAGGGACTGTCCTTCAAACATGCACACTGAGCCTGCCCCACCACAGACCACCATGCCAGTCAGTCAGCTGCTGTTCTGTGCCAACCAACTAGAGCACCAGCACCCTCCCAGAGGTCTCAGGGGGATTTCCACCCGTTCAGTTCAGAAAGGAATGTAAGCCCCAAAGGTTCTGAGAAGACAAGTACTTTGCTGTCTGTGGGAGGCCAACTAGCACATGACCGCATTTGTCTCCTCTTCTAGATTGCTGTGGCATCGTCTGTCACTCTGTGATCTGGTTGCCTAGGTAACCCAGACAGTAGCCCTGATCTTTAGGGCGCAAGCAACTATGTCTTTGTGCATGGACATGCCTTCCTACATCCCCATGGGTGGAGCTATGCTCACCTGTTCCTTTGTAATTTTACCCCTTGCCCTGTTTGGGATAGAATGTTCCATGGAAACACCCTTTGTGTGTCCTCTTACTCTGTCCTTGGGTGTGGCCTTCCTAGATATCAGTCAACTTGCTGACAACAGACATCATGAAGCTAGACTCAGCCCCTTGAAACCTGACCCCTTGCCTCATTCTCCTCAGTAAAAAGCGTGAGCACGTGCGCTCTCTCTCTGCAGACCCTTAAGGTCAGAAGAGTCATCACAGCACCCCCAAAAGAAAAAGGTATTTCTGTCTCGTGTTGTTATTTCGCACAGCCCAGTTCCCCTGGAGTGACCCTGAGTGTTTTAGTCGAGCGCAATCCGGCAGGTGTCACCCCTGCACAAACCAAAAAGTACATCAAGGCCAGGCAGAGTCATCATAGCCAGAGGCTAGGACCTTGGTCACAGGAGCAGGAGACCTGCTCACCACAGCACCTGCAGAGCCCTGCCCGCCCCCACCAGGACCAGCAGGAGAGGCATGTTTCCCTTCCTCCCTACACTCCTGCTCGCGAGGCTCCCTGGGTGGGAGGTGGGACAGCACATCCCATAGGGGCCACTTCAGCAGCCCCATAGATTTTTGATGGGTATATGTTTTCTTTTTAGACTCAAAACTTTTCTTTTTCCATATAAAAATTGGTAAGTGGGGGCTGGGGTTGTGGCTCAGTGGTAGAGCGCTCACCTAGCACGTGTGAGGCCCTGGGTTCAATCCTCAGCACCACATAAAAATAAATGAATAAAAAATAGGTATTATGTCCCAACTACAAAAATTATATATATATATATATATTAAAAAATAAATTGGTAAGTGACTCAAAACCCACAATAAACCATTCAGTCAAGTTTGAAGTGTGCAGTCCAGGACACTGAGCATGTTCACACTGCTGTGCAGATGTCACCATCTCCACCCCCAGGGCTCTCTCTACTGGAATACTCCCAGACTGGAACCTGCCCATCAAACACTGTTCCCTGCCCTCCAGCCCCTGCCCTGCCCAGGCACCCCATGTGACTGGGATCATGCAGTGCGCTTCATGGTATGACTGGTGCTTCACTAAGCCTCGTGTCCACAGGGTTCCTCCACGTGCAGCAGGTGTCACACTGTCCTCTGTGCAAAGGTGAACAGTACCCCACAGTACACACCTCTCCACCACCCACCTTGAACACTCGGGCTATCTCCTCCGAGTTACTGTAAATGACGCGCAGCCACGAACATGTGTCCACGACACCTCTTCCGGACCCCGCTTTGACTCTTTGGGTCTACACCCAGAAGCAGGCTGCTGGATCATGCCCATGATCATCTCTACCTTGCTGAGGGGCAGCCCTGCTCTCATCCACAGCGGCCACCCCAGATTACACCTAGCAACTGCCCAAGGCTCCCTTCTCTCCACATGCTCTGCCTGTGTGTGAGGTGGTGAGAGCTGCAGCTCCCCATGCTATGGCTGTGTCTGCAGCCTGATGGGGGAGCATCATGCATGCCGGGTGGCCCTATGCTCCTTTCCTCTGGAGAAATGATTGCCCTGGTCATCTGCTGCCTCTAAACGGAGCTACCCCTAAGGGGGAGGTGTGCAAAGGACCCCTGCATGTTCTGGACATGAGGTCCTCGTCAGGGCCACCTGTAGCACTTCTTGTTTCCCATGGTTTTCAAAGGGAGATTTTATTAAACATTTAAAACACGTACCTAAATTCTGCCGAAATTCAGACTTAAGTCCAATTTGAAGAAGTTGGTTTTCAAACAACACACCATTATTTTTACAAACAAACCTAGGAGAAAAGGAATAGTACGGTGTCACTCAAAGCCACTTACTGCAAGGGAACTTTTTTCAAAAAGGGCTTAAAGTCCACCAAGGCTTAGATAACTGGTGGGGACAGGAAGACAGCGTAGGGACCACTCCTAAGACCACTCACAGTGGCTGCCAGAGACGGAGAGCAGGCAGCAGCCATCATCTCCTTGTGTTCCAGGGAAGAGGGCACCACTGCCCGTACTCAGGGATGAGGCCTGGGGCAAGCTGGGGGCTGGGCAGTGTGCAGAAGGCACAGCTACAGCCCCTCCATGCTCACAGTGGCAGCCCACTGGGCAATCTCCTTGCCTACCCGCACCAACCCCGCACTCATCATCTTCCTGAATTCTGTGGCCACCTACCTGAGCCACTTGGGCAGATTCCTCACAGGCACTGGGTTGGCACACTGTGACCTAAGAGGGCTCTACCAGCTCTGCTCCAGGCCCTGTTTCCAGGAGCTGGCCAGGCAGCAGGCCCATGGACATCCCTCTGCAGACCCAGCTCCTGAAGGCTCTTCCAAGTCCTTCAGGCCACAGCCTGACAGACTGCCCAGCTCTGGCCACCAACAAGTGCCACAAAGTCAAATCGCCAATGGACAGGCAGGACAGTCTTCCAAAACACCAGAAAGTATGTGCTGAGCTCCTCACAAATGAGACTGTCCCCATCAAGAGAGGGCTCAAAGCCTGGGGCTCCGAGCACAGGCACCATGGGGCTGCCGCACTGCAACTCAGCCATAGAAGGGCCCATACCAATAAGGGGCCATGGGAGGTCACACTTGATTTGGACTAAAATACCTTAAATTGAAATCTGTCTGGGATACAGAAAGGGTATCCATCTACTATCCCCAGCATACAACAGATGTTTATGTGGCCAATCTCAACTGCACCTGATCCCTGAGGAACGTGCAATGAACAAAGGCCACGCCAGGAGGCCACAGCCTCCCTGCACTGACGGTGCCCCAGTGGCCCAGCCCTGTGAGAGCCAGAGCACAAATCCTCCACACACCACATGACGACCCTCTGTCAACATCCAAGCCAGAACCAACACCCTGGAGCCCAAGGAAACGGGGCCTGGCCACATTTCCTAGGAAGCATGCACACAAGGCCAGACCAGCAGGGCAGCGGGAGGTAAGAACAAGGGTACATGGACCTGGAGTGTAGCCTCAAAGGGACAGTGGGCTCCAGAGGCACATACAGGATGCCTCAAGGCCCTCCCCTCTTCCACCACTCCATCTCCAACAGGACACCAGGGAGAGCTGCACCCAGTTGCTCAGAGGGTTACAATTTAGAAATGCCCTGAGTCCCACAGAGCAGCAAAATAGGCCTTTGGCCCAGTCCCTGGCAAGTGCTCAAAGCCTTGTGAGGTGACAATACAACAAGCCTGGGGTGGCTCGCTAGATGGAGCCACTGCCCTCGGAGGATGTCCAGATTATAAGCCCTGCTCCAGGACATACAGCTCCTTTGGCCACAAGCACCTTGGAGCCTGGGTCCACTGGGCGCTCTCGAATTGAGACTGGCACTCTGTGAATGAGAAGTCTGCTTAGGCCTTCTCTAAGGAACGAGAATCAGTCTGCAGGATGACCACAGAAACCGCAACACATGCAACACCACAAAATTTTAAAAGTTGACTGTCCAAAGCTAAAGTGGGGGAAATTTTGGACTCAACATTTCGATTATAAGGAACCAAGAAATTTTTCTAGACTTCAAGATTACAAGCCAACAGTGTTGTGATATTGACAAAATAAAACACTTAATAATAAACAGGAGGATGGGCTGGGGTTGTGGCTCAGTGGTAAAGTGCTTGCCTAGCACATAAATGAGGTACTAGGTTCACTACTCAGCACCACATAAAAATCAAAAACAAAGTTAAAAAAATAATAATAATAAATGGGAGGAAAGCCCACAGGACTTCTACTACCATCTTCAAAATGGGGGGACAAAGAACCATTGCATTAAGGTTTTCTAATCTGCACCCAGGACATGCTGCCACTCTGCAGGGTGGAAGTGAGGGCCCATCACGTCCACAGATCTAGACACAAGCAGGCCTGGCACAGTGGTGCAGCCTAAATCCCAGCACCTCAGGAGGCTGAGGCAGGAGGATCGCCAGTTCCAGTCCTCCCAGGGCAAGTTAGCAAGAACTGTTTCAAAAAACAAAACGGGCTGGGGACGTGGCACAGTGGTAGAGCGCTTTCCCAGCATGTGCAAGGCCTAGGTTCAACCCCAGTACTTCAAAAAAAGGAAAGGAAGGATGGAAGTGAGATGACTAGGGATATGGCAGTGGCAAAGCACCCCTGGGTTCAATCCCCGGTACCAATTAGTAAGTAAATTTCGATTATAAGGAACTTAATCCATCAATAAAAGCAGATTCAGTCCTAAGATGGAAGAAAGAGAACAAGTGCTGGGAAGAACAGTTTGACATCCACATTTTGAAAATGGGAGAAGACAGGGAACAAAGGCCGGAGCCAATACGCACTGCAGCAGGGTCAGGAGGCCCCAGACACCTGCAGAGCTGCAGGAAGAACTCACACCTCCGGGCCAGGCCAGGCAGGGTGCAGGCAGAGCGCAGGCAGGCCACCACTAACTCAAAAGTGAATGAGTCCTTAAAAAAGAAATGGCATTTATCCACAAGGCTGACAAGGAACAGTGACAGGTTAGAGAGCAGGGTGCAGCGGAGAGCAGCAGCCAGAGTGTGTACTAAATGCCCAGAAGCACCAGACCTGCAGCTCCGCTGCCCACCCTGGGACGCAGACCTGCTGACCTTGTAGCAGGCACAGCACCAGCAGGGGTGTCGGGGGACTGAACACAGAAATTGGCTTACACCTCTCTCCCAAGTAGCAACCGGGTGGTCATGCTGCCCGCTGCCCAGCCGACCCTGTCTATACTTCCCATATTTGGTGCAGGAACCTGGCTACCTGGCAAAGTTGTCTTCAGAGCCGGGAGCAAGAGGTGCCACCGAGGAAGCCGAGTCTGAGAACACATCCACCAGCAGCCCGCCAGAGGAGGGCGGTGGTGCCGCAGGGGCAGGGGGGGTGGCCCCCAGGCCCAGGAGGTCTGCCGACGGAGAAGGCGTGGACTGGAAAAGGAGGAGGGACAGCATCAGCACCAGAACTGGGCACGGCAGTGTGGACGCTCAAGTCCCCCAACCCACATCCACCCAGGCCAGACAGGCTGCCCTTTCTGAGTAGGCACATAGGGCCAGGTGGGGCAGCAACAAGAGGCTACACTCTACACAGCAAAGGAACGGCCAGCATTTCTCCACAAATGCCACTGGAATAAAGAGAAGTCCTGAAAACATTTCTGCCATCAGACAGCAAGTTTTAGAAGACAAAAAAATAATAATCAGCAAGCCCCTGGCTACAAGGCATTCCTGGCTTATTTGTCAAGTCTTATTCAGTTGAGGGGAAAGGCACATTAAAAACTGTACAAACAGCAGGAGACTGAGGCACTGCAGGTTTGAGGCCAGCCTAGGACACTTGGTGGGATGTGGCTCAGCAATAGAATGCCCTGGCTCAGCCTCGGCACCATACACAGCACGGCCTGCAGACAAACACATGGCTTTGATCCTCAGAAAACTATTATATCCCTTGGTGTGATGGGGGCCAGAGAAGGGATCCCTATATCGCCTGGTGTGACGAGGGCCATAGAAGTGACCACTACGTGATCTGCTATGAGGAGGGCCACAGAAGTGAGTGCCACTTCACCAGGAGGCATAGCTCCATGCACCTGTACTTGCTCTTCAAGACATGCAGCTGGCTCACCTCGGCTCTGATTCTATGTGGGCCTGGGCCCAGCTGCAGAATTAAGCCAACCACACAACTGGGTGCTTCCAGCAGAGGTCTTCAGGGCCACTCAGGCCTGGGATCTGATGGTCACATGACTCCAGATGCTACTGACTGCATGAGCTAAGGCCAGAGATATGGATGCCTGCACGAAGACACTCCCCCAGTGGCTGGTCCAAGTCCCACTGGACAGCCATGAAGACTAAACCAGGTTACAGTGTTCCAAGAACTAGGTCCTAAGGCCACCCAACATACTCACTCAGTCTGCACTGGTTTTCCCCAGAACTAGCCAAAAGGCTGTCATTCCCCATGTGGAAGCCCCGGCACATGGGGCCAGGCCTATAGGCCTGCCATCTGGCCTTCAGCAGAGCCATACTGGGCACAAAGGACCTTGCGGCCCCTTCACACCAAGCTGGGGTGTTAAATGTGTTTAACTGCGTGTGCAGATACATGGCTTTATGCATGGACATGACTCCAAGATGAAAGAGGCACAGAACATCGGCTGGTGAGGTGGGTGTGGGTGTCAGAGGCCCACGCTGGACCAGGCAAGCCCACTGGTCTGTCTCTGCAGGATACAGGTACCAGGAGCACTGTGCTCCTTCCTCAAGGGCCACTGACTGACCCAGAAGACCTGGGTCACACATACCCCAGGGAGAAGAGAGAGGCCACAGAGGAGCGGGCAAGTCTGGCTGGACCCACTGCAGGTGGCTACTCCACCCCTCCGCCCAGCCCTGTGTCTTCAGGAGGCTGTATGCCAGAGGGCTATGGGTTACAGACAGGCACTCACAGGGTGAGCCCCTGCAGGTCTGCCAGCCAGTCAGCTCCTCACCACTGGCTCCTGAAAGGTGGTTCCAGTATGTCTGCTTTCTAAATGTCTCTTAAAACTGGGAAACCCCCCTTTGTCCTATTAAACAAGCACCCCAAGAGTTATGAGTGTAAGAGCAAGGCTGTTGTATCAGGAGAACCCAGCAAGCCACAGCCACACCCCTACCTCCCCAACCTGCTGGCCTCCAAGTCTTAGGGAGACCCTCCCAACAGCAATCACAGCAGGAACTGAAGCAAGGAGCACTTGTGCCCAGACTGGGGCCAGCACAGCCTCTGGGGACACTTGGTCAGCAGGGTGGCCAGCCACAGCCAGGCAAATCTGCAGCCGCAGGTATGTCCTGGTGCCCTCCATGGGATCACAGGTGAGATTTTTGCAAAGATGTTCTGGCATTACCCATGACCTTAGTAGAAGACACTTTGGCCAACAGTGCCCCAGATGAAAAGTGCCACATGAAACCCAGACCTCCCAGTGTTGCTAGGCAAACCTGGTGTGCCCCTGCCCCCATCCTGCTCCTCTTCCTCAATGCCCAGGGCCCACCAATAACCCACTTTAGGAGGAGATCTGCCACTGCACCCATCGTGGAGTTCAGGATGCAGGCTGCAAGTCTCACCATTCCCACTTTCCCAACCATTCGCCTGCCAGGTGCCTGTAAAGTCAGGAAGGGGCATGCAGCCCAGTCAGAAAACTGAATCAACCTTGAGGAGGCCTCCAAAGGGTGGGCCTTATCAAAAAGCCAAGCCTCAGGGAGCCCACACCTACCTTCCAAGGACAGCCTCACTGCACCCAAGGCTCTGACCCCCTGAGCATATCACCCAACCCCTCAGCCTGGGTCCCAGGCCCACCTCCCAGTCCACATACACCTGGCTGGGCATGTCATACTTCACTTATCAGGGCCAATGCATAAGAGAAAAACCAAGTAAATCCAAACAGAGACCAACGACAGCCTCATGGTAGCCACCAAGGCCCTTCTATGCCTGCGGATGCACCTTCTTCAGAGCTGCAGAGCCCATGTGACACCCTAGAGGAACTCTGTGGCTCTCCTTGGAGGCTCTGTAGGACCTGGTCACTGGACACCTGCACCCACATCCTCCTCCAGACGTGGCCTCACCTTGCTAGGGCCAAAGCCTCTGCTCTGCAGGACATGGCTGCTGCCCTTTTACCCTGGCCTAGACCCCATGGATGCCTGTGCTGGCACCATGTGAATAGCCCCATGTTAACAAGCCACTCTCGTCACGTCACTCACAAGGAAGATATTTGCTTCAACTCACTACAGAAAACCTCCAAGAGCGGGGCCCATCCTCAGCCTAGAAGCATGCAGACAGGCCACCATGGGAGGGCAAGGGACCAAGCCCCCAGGTCACCTGGAGGGAAGTAGGGAGCTGGCCTGCCGCCAAGAAGCCAGTCACACAGATACCTCCAGCAGGCAGACACCAGCCTCCTGCAATAAGCCACCTGAGAGCCCGGGTGAAGAAGCACGCAGACCCCAAGCCGAGGGCCAACGCTGGGCTCTCAGTACACGTTAATAAAAATTCTCCCTGACATGCTCACACTCTGTGTATCCTGATCTCAGGTTGTGGGGCCCTGGGGGTCAGGCACAGTAGGCAAGGACCCACCGCGGCGCTAGTGCTGGCTGGGGCGGGCTCAGGGCCCCCATTCACATCCGCACTCCGTTCCCGCTTGGTCTCCTCCAGGTCGGTCACTGTGCTCGGGCCCTTCTTCTTCTTGAGCTTGGCCAGGATGGAGGACTCACGCTCTGGGAAGGGCGGCATCTCCTCCAGGACAGTTGCCTGGTTGAAAGAACACAAGTTTGGCTTGGCCCAGGGCCCTGGATGCCTAGCCCCAGTCCACCAGGCCACTGCGTACCAGGATGTCAGTGCTGGCAACAGTACTGAGGCGCAGGTACTCCACAGCTCGCTGCTGCAGCTCCACATCTGCATTCTTCAGCTGGCTGTCGCTGCGCAGCACGTCCTGGATGGTGGTCTTTACCTCCGGAAAGAGGTTCACGAACTTGATGTAGGTAGACAAGAGCAGCGCCCGGGTGGGGACGCTGCACAGGTGGAACTTGGAGTGCAGCAGGTCGAACTGGATCAAGGGGCTGGTCAGGGCAAGGCAGGCTGTCAGCTTGCCAGCTCAGAGGCAAGCACAGCTGGGCGCTCATGCTAAGATAGAAGTCCCCAGGGAGGCTGCGTTTCCTGTGCCAGATCTGTCTGCAGGTACTTGAGGACACCAGCCACAGGACCACATAATCTGTACTTTTAACAGAGGCATGCTACTTGAATGACTTGGAGGGTGTTGAATCAATGTGAGGACAAGCACTTCCCATCAGGAGGACGAAGGGTGCAGGGCAACCCACGACAGAGCACATGCCAGCCAGCACACAGATGTGTCTTACCTGGATCGAGGATCCCCAGCTATCAAGTTTCCAAACTCCCCCAGGATGTAGCCGCCTACTTTGACCAGATTCTCATGGCATGCTGGAGCCTGCAGAGCCTACGAAACCATGAATGGGCTGAGCCAGGTACAGGAGCTGCAAGCCACAGCAGAACAGCCGGGGGCACCTGAGCCCAGGAGAAGAGGCTCAAAGGGACAGCAAGCTCAGGCAGGGGATCACAGAGTACAACAAACAGGAGCAAAAAGGGCAAAAAACACCACCCACCGGGATTCATATGAGCATGGGCACCAATGCCCTACTCACCACCCTTGCCCATCACATGAACCCAGGCCGCACCTCGAACACCGTCTTGGCAGCATAGCCCTGTACGTCGTCCCGGTTGATGACAATCTGAATGACTCGGTACCAGACCTCCTCGCTCACGTAGTCTCCTGCGATGCGGATCAGGTTGAGGATGGTGTCCACGTACCAGGTGTAGTCCACTGCATACTTCTCAGCCAGGATGGCCACCTTCAGCACCTGCCAGGGGCCCACCAAAGGACAAGCCATCATCCAAATCCGTAGAGGACCTAAAGTTGGGGTGTGTGGAAAGCCCTCACTGGTTCTATAAGGAGGCCCAGGGTGTGGAGCCGCTACTCAGGCAAGAAAAGCCATTGACCTCCAGGGACAGGCAGCAGTAGCTGAGCCAGGCATGCAATGGGACCCTGTTACCAACAGCCTCGTGTCACCTGCAAGATACCCCAGGTGAAATGGCACTGCACACCATCCTCAGGCCATGGCTCTTCCTCCCGCTGGCCTGCCCACCACATCCCCAGGCCCCCTCTTATTTACCTGCCCTCTCTCCATGGGAGGATTGCCAATTCACCACCCCTAACCTAGCCCCGCAAGCTCACACCATAGGGGCAGCCACCCAGTCTTCTTGCATGGAGCCCAAAGGGTATCAGCTGCCAACCCTGAGCCAGCCATCATGGTGACCAGATCCCTCAGGCCCCACCATCCCCAGCCTAGAGCTAAAACACCCATCCATCTACTCTGCACACCCCCTCTCCCATCAGATTCCAAGACACTTCCAAAGCGTCAAAGCCCATGGCCTTCGAGCCAGCCCTTGCACTCAGCTGTAGGCTGGGGGTCCTCACCACCTCCCACAGGACATCTTCCTGAGGCTACCAGGCCTGCCTCCAGCACCCAGAGCACATGCAGACCACCGTCCTGCCCCCAATCTGCAAGCACGTGAGGGAGAACAGCCTGTGGGCTGGGTGGTCGTAGCACCCGGACCCCCAGCAGCCAACAGGGCAACAGACGGGTGGGTGGTGGGTGAGTCCTGGTCCTGGGACTGAGACATGTGATGAAAGCCGACAGGACGACAACTCCTCATCTAACAGCCCATAAGCCAGCACTCAAACCCTGGGTGCGTGGCGCATACGTGATGTGCCAATAGGCACAGATCCCCTGACTGCCGCACCCCCTAGAGAAGAGTTAAGGAGGGCCTCTCCAGTGACCAGCCCCCAAGCCAGACACACCCCAACAAGCCCCACAACTCAGGCCAGAAACAGACACTGGCTGAAGTCGGCAGGCCACTTGCCCAGCCATGCCTTACATAGGTCCAAAGTGACCTTGAACTCTAAGCTGCAAAGCTGGAGTCAGAATACACCTTTCTAGGCGGGGGTTGTGCTCAGAAGTAGAGCGCTTACCTAGCACGCGTGAGGCACTGGGTTCGATCCTCAGCACCACATAAAAATAAGATAAAGACATTGTGTCCAAAAAAAAAAAAACATTAAAAAAACACCTTTCTATTGTACGTCAATTACCTCAGGTACTTAGAGAGCTGAGCAACACCCTGCCTATCCTCAGGCATGGAGAAGCCAGTGCCACCCCTGGGTTAGGAGCAGAGCAATCAGGGCAGCCATGGGGCTCCAAGGTCCCCTCCCTCAGACCTGCTCTGTGACAGAAGCAGGGGCCTGCTGGGCGGCAGCAGCCTGTCAGGAATGTGGCTGATGCATGGCGACTGACAGGACTCACGAAGGGAGCCACTGCTCAGGATTAGTTCCAGCTAGAGATGCCAAGGACCAGGAAAATCAGAGATGCGTCAGCTGTAGTTCAAAATCAGCACTGCTGACAGCTCTACCCACAGGATGTGAAATGCTGGCCATGACACACACCACGGAGGCCTCGTTCAGACCCTGCCAATCTGATACGGCACTGAAGGACAGAGGTCCTGGGAAAGCCTGCTGCTGGGCAGATGGGAGGCATCTCCTTGCTGACTGGAAGGCCAGCACCAAGGAATCCTCTGTCGAGCGTCTTACAGAGCCCCCACCAAGCCTGCTGGACAGCAACAGCCATCAAGGAGCAGTCCAGAGGTGGGCAAGCCTGGGCCGAGGACTCACAATCTCCTCTCGGATGGAGTAGTCGGCTGTCTCCAGGTAGCTTAGCATCTCGGCCACAATCTGCTGGGCATTGCTGCGGTCACACATGGCGTAGAGCAGGTCCACCGCTCGCTGCCGCACACTCACGTCCCGCTCTGTCTGCAGGGGAAGGAGGGCAATCAAGAGACTGCCCATGCAAACCACAGGCTGGTGGACAGTCAATGTCCCCTGAAGTGTGTGGCCCAGGGGCCCTGCATCTACATCCTGAGGGAGCCACCCAGGACTCCCCATGGTTCTGTCCTCATCAGGCAGTCACTGCACCCACCTTCCTCACTATCTGTACCTGGAAGCCCAACAGACTGGGGTTCGCCAGACCCCTCCCTCACTCACTCACTCACCACCCCAACGTGAGTCAAACAGTCCCTCCAGCCTGGAGACTAGCTCCCTCCCACTCACCACCACACCCACTTGACCAGCCAGGTTCTCTGTGCCCAGTGGTTGAGCCATGGAGGGCTCTCTATTGTGTGGTCACAGACTGGTTCCTTCTGCATCACCTGGGAACATCGCCTGGGAGCTCGCCTGGGAGCTCGCTATGACCCTGCCCCAGAAGGAACCAGAACACGATGTGTGAGGAGGGTGGGTGTGGTGGTGAGCTGAACACCCCAGAGCAGCACAGAGAAGGGCCCGAACAAGGGCTAGAGCCATGTGAATTGAGAGCTGTTCCCTGTCAACGACTATGGAAACGACTAGCACAGACACCAAGCCAGGACCAGAACCCAACCTCGACTGGTCCCCACAAAAAGCTCAGGGAGCCACAGAATGCCAGGACACGTAGACCTGCTGGGCCACTACCCACAGCTGGGCCAGGACACGTACTGTGACCTCCGCCTGTAGCTCTTTGCTGCTCCGTGCTCACAGGCAGGCCCGCTGGTCAGTCCTGCAGACTTGGGCAGACAGCAGGACGTGGCGACCCCAGCTAGGCGCCTCCAGAGCTTAAATTTCAGTTTTAAAGAACATATCTGAGGGGTTAGGGTTGTGGCTCAGTGGTAGCGTGCTTGCTTGCCTACCTAGCATGCGTGGGGCACTGGGTTCGATTCTCAGCATCACGTACAAATAAAATAAATGTCCATCAACAACTAAAAATTTTTTTTAAAAAATCTGAAATCCTCGAAAAAGTGAATTTTTCTCTGCCAAGTGTGATTTTTCTTAAAAAGAATAAAATATCTCATCTTTCAGCCAGGTGTGATGGTGCTCAGCTGGGGAGGCTGAGGCAGAGGACGGCAAGCTCAAAGGCAGCCCCAGCAGTGGAGGGAGACCTCAGCTACTTAGTGAGACTTTCAAATAAAGGACAGGGTCAGGGACAGGGCTCAGGGGTTAACATCCCTGGGTTCAATTCCTGGTACCAAAAAAATTCACCTTTCTACCAAAAAAGAATCGCTCTGTTCACTGAACCATTAGATGGAACTCAGCAAGCAGGATCCCACAGGAGAGCTATCCCACAAGTCAGGACTGCTGTGGTCACACGCGTGCAGCCCAGAGTCCCACGCAGTGTGGGACTGGCCAGGCAGTGTGGCCTCAAGACACGGTGGGACCCCATGGCAGGGCAGATGACAACTAACCCAGAAGCTGTGCCCAGTCTGTGTGATGGGTGACAAGACTCAGGCCACCACTTCTGGACCTAAATGCAACTGCCAAGGGCACCCAGCGGTGTCACAGAAGCACCCACAACTCCCACCATGGTGCTACCTTGAGGGCGTTGATGACAGTCTCGATGTGGGTCTTGACAGCCTCATGGGAGAACTCGGAGCTGGCCAGCGTGCACATGCTCTCCAGAGCCAGGTAGCGCAGATTGGTCTCCCGGTGCTGCAGGAACTGGCCCAGCTGGTTGCAGGCGCGCACGAGCAGGTTTGGTTCACTGCACAGGCAGAAGCGGGCGGGAGAGGCTTCCTCAGCACTGGTCACACCAGCAGGAGAGGCTTGGACCCTGCTGTGTACTGACAAGGGCATGATATGCCGCCCAAGCAAGAACCCCAGGGGCCCAAGAGGCAGGAGCCCAGCTTGGTTCCTCAGTTGGGTGTCGCATCCTACAGCTCCTGCTCCCTCTGGAACCTCCCAAAGTTCTGAAGAACTCCACCCACTCTGGAGTCTGAAGGTCAAGGTGCTGCTGGCATCAGGTCCTGACCAGAAAAGCAACTTCAATCAGCAGCCAGCTTGGTGCACACGTGTACGGGCAGCAAAAGGCCAGGGCAACCAGCCAGTGAGGAGGCACGAGGCACACACAGGCAACTCCACGCAGCCCCCACTGCTTCAGGTGACTCCAACTCTTTTTAAGTATATTCAGTGAGGACCATGAGGCAACCTCCAATTAGAAACCTCATTTCACACAGCCCCCAACCCTGATGAGGGTGGACATCAGCCTGCTGCTCTACAAGGAAGCAGTGACTAGAGAACAGCTAATGTCTGCCCACAGGCCCCGTGGGCCACACGTCCCCTCTCTGAGCCAAAGCACAGTGCTGTAGGCCCACAGGGGAGCAGGACAGCCACCCACAGCCCTCTGTGCTGTGTCCACAGGCAGGGTTGTCTCTACCAGAGACCTGGGCCAGCACAGGACACACAACCTTCTGCAGAACTATGGGAGAAGCCAATCGGGACACAGAAGCACAGAGAAACAGGAGGTGGCTCTGGGGATGGCAACAGTCAGCAAAGCATCTGGTGAGGGTTCTGGGGCCAGAGAGGGCATGCCAGGTGGCAGTGGGGCAGAGCCCATGGGGAGCAATGCTGAGAGTCACACCAGCATGTGCAGGAGGCCAGCAGCTCACCTGTCATGGTGGATAATCAGGCTGATGGCCTCGAACAGCACCGCATTCTTGGCGTTGGAGTGCTGTACTTTCTTTGACTTAGGCGGCTCCTGGGCTTTGTTCAGGATGGTCTCCAGGCACTCGGTCAAGCGGCCCCGCACTGCAGGGTCTTCTAGGCAAGGAAGAAGGACTGGTCAGGCTCCCTGGCCTCAGACCCACACCTGCTAAGAGGCCACCAGACTAGCACAGCGGATCTGTGGGCCCTCGACACAGCCAACCCTAATGGTGGGGCAGCTGGAAGCACTCACAAAACCACGAGAGAAAGCCGAGTCAGCACCCCATTGCCATGGCACGGACACCAGGAATGAAGGGTCCTGCACCTCAAAGCAGGCCGCACACAGAGCATTTTTACTGGGATACAGACCACCTTAGTGGAAAGGGAATAAAATCCACAGATACGGACAAACACAATGAAAAAATCTTAGGCTAAAGGGCCAAAGGCCTTCTATGCACTTGCTCTCACCCACAGGGAAGAGCTTCAGTGGCAACACAGAGGAAAGCCTCACAAGGCCTCTGGGACCAAAGGGAAGGAGCACAAGGACCAGTGATAACTTGGCAATTCCTGTGATATGGCTACTAGCACTGGTGACAGGCCAGCATAGGACTCAGTGGCACAGCATGGAGTTGATGGTAAGCCCTGCTTCATCTCTAGCACCATGGAAAGAAGGCTTGTCTCAAACTGCACAGATCTGAGACCACAGAAAAGCACAGAGGAACCCTAGTCTTAACAAAACTGAGTCACGGCTGTATCAGCAGAGGGAGCTACAAATGAAAACCAGGACTCCTGCAAGGAACTTCCCGCAACAGCAGAAGGCTCAAATCTACTCAAAGAACTAAACCCTCCCGGTGCAGGTCTGGGTAGGCCGACTTCCCCTGCCCCGCTGGCCATCACCTGGGGGTGGGTAGCACTGCAGCAGCCTTAGGAGCTTGACCGACAGCCAGGGCGCCGGGACAAAGTAGTAGGTGTAATCCTGAAGATCTGTTGAGGCCGACGTCACAATCTGTAACACAGAACAGGTGAGAGGTGCTGACAGCAGGAGCCCCAGAGGGCACCCAAGAAGCCACGCTGGCTCCTGAGGCCATGCCCATCTGCAGATCCACTCTGTTCCAGGTGCAGGTGCACACAAAGCACTGCTTTCCTGACTCCACATCAGGCACACTGCGGGCCTGTGCCACACCCCAGTGGATAGTCCTGTCACCATGATGCCTGCCATGCTCTGCAGCACAGAAGGGTCACAGCAGGTGCCAGTCAACAGCCAAGCAACAGTCCTCTCTGGCACCCCACTCTGTGATGCCTGAATGTGACATCAGCCTTTCCTCTGAGGGCTGGGGAATGAATGGCATACCAGAGCAAGAGCTTTAGGCCCCTGGGAAGGGAAGAGACTCCTCGAAGAAGCCAGAGTTCTGACTCCACCCAGGCCCTGCAGCCCCAGGCACGGACCTCTGTAGTGAACTTGCCGAGCAGCAACAGGCTGCACTTATAGCTCAGCACAGCCCTACACAACAGACCTCACCATCCTTGGAAAGGAGAACCTATGGCTGAGACCTCGTTCCTATTGGCACACAACCAGGGTCTTCCTGCTCCTGCTCCAGGAGCTCAGAGTAGCTGGCTCCTCCTCCCCACAGAGCACACGTGTGACATGGATGCCAGCATGAACCCACCTGAGAAAACTCAACCAACCCTTGCCCTAAGCTAAATGGTACTAACCTAAACTATGGTTGTACACACACCTCCTGCAGGAAGCAGAGCTCAAAGCTGCTCAGCAAAGACAGACCGACAGGACAGACACGCACTGCCAGAGAGCAGAGGCAAGCACATTAGGCAGGCACCACACTGTTTCCCATAGGGGAATTCATACAAAGGAGACCCTACTTTAAATGGCTTCCAGTTAATTAATTATAAAAGTGTCCAGCAAATTAAAGATAGGAACTTTTTTAACGTGATCAAGAAAACCAACAAGCAGTGGCCACATCTGCCAACCCAGCTGCTCCGGAAGCCGAAGAAGGAGGATTCAAAGCTCAAGGCCAGACTCAGCAACTTAGCAAGAGCCTGTCTCAAGATAAAAACTAAAAAGGGCTGGGGGGTGTGACTCAGTGGTTAAGCAACCCAGGGTTCAATCCCCAGTACCCAAAAGAAGAAAACCAACAACAACAACAAAAAAGAAACTGTTCTACAGCAAACATCATACTTAATGGTAAAATATCAAAAGCCTTCCCAATGAGACAAAACACAAAATACTGATCACGACTTCTGTTCAACATCACAATGGAGGTCTGGATTGGAGCAATAAAGCAGGTGAAATAAACAAATTTGGGCTGGGAAAGGAAAAATAAACATAGATGATACAGTGGAATGTAAAGAAAATCCAAAGAAAGCTGCACATTAAGTATTATCAATCAGGGAATTCAGGGGGCTGGGGTTGCAGCTCAATGGTAGAGCACTTGCCTAGCCCATGTGGGGCACTGGGTTCAATCCTCATCCCCACATAAAAATAAATAAATAAAACGGAGGTATTGTGTCCAACTACAACTAAAATTTGAAGGAAAAAAAAACCGACAAGGAGTTTGGGAAAGTTGCCAACTCCAAGATCAATGCAAGACTGACTATAGTAGCCAGCTTTGGTGGCATACGCCTGTAATCCCAACAGCTTGGGAGGCTGAGGCAGGAGGATTGCATCAAAGTTCAAAGCCAGCCTCAGCAATGGCAAGGTGCTAAGCAACTCAGTGAGATTCTGTCTCTAAATACAATATAAAACAGGGCTGGGGGTGTGGCTCAGTGTTTGAGTGCCCCTGAGTTCAATCTCAGGTACACACACAAAAAAAAGATTGACTACAGTAAGCCAGGTACAGTGGAGTCCTCTACCCAGAAAGCCAAGGCAGAGGTGTCACTTGAGCCCCAAAATCCAGGGAAAGCTTTAGCAACGGAAAACAACCCCCTCACAGAAGAAAAAGAAAAAAACTCAATCACACAACATATGGCCAAATGATTTTTGAAAAGGAGACCAAGACCCAATGGGAGAAAGATAAATCTTTTTAAACAAATGGTGGTGGAAAAGGTGGACATCCACCTGAGAAAGAATGAAGATGGATATTTAACCCACACCATCCACAAAATTAATGCAAAACAGATCAAAGATCTAAAGCAACAGAACCCTCAGAAGCAAACAGGGCAGAGAGTGATGACACTATTTTTGGCAATGATTTCTTGGATATGACACCAAAGCTGTAGACAACAGGGAAAAAAAAAAAAACAGACAAATTGGATTTCACAAAAACATTTTAATTTTCTGCACATCCAAAGATACTATTAACAAAGTAAAAAGACAACCCATGTGATGAGCAAAAACTACATTGAATACTGCCTTGCACACATTAAAAAGAGTACCCCCCCCCCAAAAAAAAAAACAAGAAAACAAGAGCACCAACAAAAATCAGCAAAACATGCACTGAGGAGGGTATGGAGAGACTGGAACGTCTGCTCACTGCTGGTGTGAATCCAAAATGGCGCAGCTGCCGTGGAAAACAGAGCAGCATTCCTCAAAATTATAACAGAGGCTGGGGTGCTAGTGGCAGAATGCTTGCCTAGCATGCTAGAAGCCCTGGGTTCCCTCCTCAGCACCACAAAAATAAATAAACAAATAAAGAGAATAAGCATATAATCCAGCAATTCCTCACTGGATGCACACCTGAAAGAAAAGAAAGCGGGGTGGGGGGATGAGGGAGTAGCTCAGTGGTAAAGAGCTTGCCTAGCACTTGAGGTCCTGGGTTCAATCCTCAGCACCACATAAAAATAAATAAAAATAAAAGATACTGTATCCATCTGTAACTAAAAATGATATATACACACACACACAGAGAGAGAGAGAGAGAGAGAGAGAGAGAGAGAGAGAGAGAAAAAGAAAGCGAAAGCGGGGCCTGGGAGAAACCTGCACAGCATGCAGATGCCCAATCCACTGGAGGTCTAGAGGGGAAAGGTGGGGCATTTACAAGAATTGTACAAAGTGCCCAGAGTCAATATGGAGCAGGAAGAGGGTCTGAGCATGAGGAGATGGAGAGAAGAAAGGAATCTGCCTCTGTGACCCCAACCCCAGCCTCCCAAAGTCTGAGCATTTGGGCTCAGTCAGCTGTCCCTGCCCCACTTCAAGGCCTAATTCTTGAGCTGTTCAGAGGAGTGGAAGTTTCCTCAGTTTCCTTCCCACACCTGCTTGACCCCCAGCGTCTCCTCAGGTGCTGCAAGGCAGAGGGAGAAGGAAAGGACTGCCTGCAGGTTCCAGCTGGGTGCCAGTTCCCCTGGCCCAGCCCCATTATCCTCCTCCCACACCAAGCAGCCTTGGAGAACAGCAGGGAGAACAATCTCTGCCCCCCAATTTAATCCAGAACCAACCGTGATGACAAAGGAGCATCCCCTCCCCATCCCCTTCCCCTCCTACAGAGGCAAAAGGAATAAGAGAGAGGAAGAGGAAGGGACCCAGACTGGTCACATATACCAAGGAAACACATCACAGGCCTGGCCAGGGCAGTTGGCAGACCTCCACTTCAAAGTGTGACGGTGCAGGCCACCTACATGCTCATGCTGACAGGCCCAGCAGGAAGGGCTGTGGCCTAGCATCATCAGGGCTGTCATCAGGGCTGTGGTCAGCGTCACCCTCCAGGAGAATTAAGCAGCCAAGTGGCAGTTTCTGTTTGATCCCAAGGTAGACAGCAATGTATGAACATACATTCCCCAAGTCTGGCATACCACCCCTCCACTCCCTGCCTCTGCCCTCAGTCCTAGACCTAGCCAATGGAAGGTGCTGCCGACGGTGAAGCTGCAGGCCAGGAGACTCCACTCCCCAGGAACCAGGCTGTGACTGAGAAAGGCACCCACAGGTGCCTGAGCTGATTCCCAGAGCATTCTGCATCACCACAGGTGTTCCTGCAAGTGATCGTGGTGGGAGGAGGCTGTCAGGGGTGCCCTGCTGTCCTTCCACAGCTTGGGGATCTCAGCCTTGCGGTGGTTGTGAGCACTGCTGATCATGGTGCTGGAGGTAGGCAGCCTACCTCCTGACGCCTGGAGCTCAACTTCAGGCCTGGCAGCTGCTCCTCCTACCACTCGGCCTCCCCCAGGCTGGCCAGGCTGCCCCGGGAGTGGAGGGATGCCAGGGATGGGCCACAGAAGGCACGGGTGGTGACAGATGAAGGGGTGCCTTTCCTGGAGCATGACAGCTTGGTATGGGCAGGCTTCGCCCCCCTGTGCCAGGGCCAGCTGGGGCACCCAGTCCCCACCCACCAAGGTCTTCCTATCCTGCAGGAGGCAGCTGGGGGGGTCACTCTTTGTACTTCTGGCAGTTCGAGGCCTCTCAGTTTCTTCCTGGGTGTAGCCCCCACATACCATCACCTCCATTTGCTTGATGTCCCCAAAGTTCTGCTCAGGCTCTGCATGTGATTCCAGCTCCTCAGCCTGTGGCTGGAGAGCACAGTGTTTACTTGGGTTCAGCACCAATGATCTCTATAGGATACTCTCAGTCTGTGGATATAGAGAAAGGGACCCAGTACTTCCCCTGAGGACACACTCCTACAGCTCCTTGAGGGCAAGGAGCCGCTGACAAGGGGTACAGCATGATGCCAGGCATCATCCACCTCTGGCCCATCGTACCTCTTGCCCTGGAACAGCTCCAGGGCAGCAAATGGGTGTTCCTGCGAAACATGTCCAGCTTCAAGCCCAGAGTGAACTCACTGCTGAGCTGAAGACTGTGACCTGGAAGTCTGGAGGTCCCCCGCCCTCAGTCCCCATGCACAATGCTTTTCTAGAGTCAACAGTGCGCTCGGTACATCCTGGCTCCTGCGTCCTCCTCCCTGTGGCCACCAGGTACATGTCTCCTCAGTCTCCACCAGCTTCAAGAGCTTCATGTGTGGGGTGTTATAGGCCCTTCATGATGCGGGCTTCTTGCAACAGCCTCAGCAAGCTGCTGGGGGTTCTGCTGGACCCTGCCTGGACGGCAACCTCCCGCTAGGCCAGCTTGCCTGATCTGAAGCAGGCAGTAGTTGCCCATGCGGGGCTGTTCCTCAAGACAGAAGGTGATGGGGTTCAGCAGCAGGCACCCAGGGAGTAGCTGGACCAGGACAGTCCTTTGCCAAAAGACTGCCACTGCCCAAAGTGCCATGCTAAGGCTGAGACGCAGATGGGAGGATGAGGCCTGAGCTGGACTGCCCCCATCAGACCACCCCAGTCGGATTGCCAAGGGGCTTCTCTGTCACAGTTCCAGTGGTTGCCTAGGGCGTGTGCCTACCACCAAGACATCTCCTCTGGGTCCCAAGGGGCAGAGGCAGCTGGGGAAGGCCGGGGCGGGATCCAGGGTTTCCCCATCTTCCCCTCCCCTACTGCCAACCTAGGAACATGAGCCCAAAAGCTGGGTGCCATGATGCTTGAGTCCATGCTGTGGGAGAGGAAATGGTGGGGAGGGGGCATCAAAGGTCTTAGCAGCCCACACACTGGGTTCACAGGGTGCCATGGGGCGGCTCACAGAAAGGCAGGCAAGGGCCAGGGAGGGGCACAGAGCAAACTGGGGCCATCTATATGAAAGAATATTACACAGCCTGAAAATGGAGTTCTGAAATATTCAGCAACACAGGTGAACCTTGAAGGCAAGTAAAATGAAAGAAATAAGTTAATCACAAAAGCAATCCTGTGTGATTCCATTCATGAGGTCCTGAGCTTGTCAGAGTCCCAAAGACAGAAGGCCAGCCACTGGAGCAGGGGTGGGGTAGGGAGCCCATGTTTAATGGGGACAATATCAGATTCACAAGAAGGGAAGAGTCACGGTGTTATGTGTGCATTATTAAACCACTTCACACCACTGAATTACACTTGGAAAGTTAAGAGGGCGTTCTGTTACCTGTATCTTATATAAACAGACAGCAGAAAACAGTGAAGAACTGGGCTAGGGTATGGCTCATGGGGAGTGCACTGGCCATGAGGAGTGCACAAGGGGCTGGCTCAATCTCTAGCATCACACACACAAAAGTAAAAATTTCAAGCTACTGCTGGGCGTAATAGCACACACCTAGAATCCATCCCAGCGGCTTGGGAGGCTGAGGCAGGAGAATTGCAAGTTCAAAGCCAGCCTCAGTAAAAGCGAGGTGTTAATAAGCAACTCAGTGAGACTCTGTCTCTAAATAAAATATACAAAGTTAAAATATACAAAGTTAAAGAAATAAAAAAATCAGGCTATCATTCAAAATAGCATTTTAAATGTAAAATATAGAAATACATCTAATGAAAGAATCTCAAAAAGATAAAATGCTATGGAAAGTAAAGACTATCTTGGGCCAGGGTTGTGGCTCAGTGGTAGAGCACTTGCCTAGCATGCATGAGGCACTGGGCTTGATCCCCGGCACCACATTAAAAAATATATATAAATAAAATAAAGGTATTTAAAAAAAAATAAAGACTATCTAAATAAATAAAGAGAGATACCGCAATCATTCATAAAGTCAATCCAAAATCCCAGTAGGATTTTGGGGGTAGGGAACCAGGACATCAGGGTTTGCTCTGTGGGACACCAAGAGCCAGCCCAGTAAGGTCAGGAGCACAGGAAGAGAGTGCTTGAGGAGAGCACAGAGGAAGGCGCCTGGTCTGCAGGGCTCTTTAGCCTGGTCCAGGGTGCCACACCATAGAAGAAGCATCTGCACCACCAGCCTTGGAACACAGGCTCAGCAGCCGCACTCAGAGAGCATTGATCACAGAGAAGCCTAGCAAATCTGACTGCACTGCTGTAGAACCTGAAGGCAGAAGACTCCATGAAGACCATGAAACACAGGTTCACAGCAATTTCCAAACACAGAGCAGGGCAACCCATGTGAAGCTGCCATTTTTGAAGCTCAACCAGAAATAAATGTTGGCCAGTTCTAAGGTCCAAACTAATATAGCCAATAGAGTTCTCGTATCTAAAACAAACAAGGAAATTCCACGAAACAACAAAGACAATCCTGTAGAAAGATGAACAAAAGTCTTCAGCCCTACATAGGACAGATCCCAGCAGCCAATCCACATGAAAAGTACCACCTCACAGACAGTGAGGAGAACACAGCATAGATCACAATGAGAAGCCACAGTCAAGAGGCTAACCCCTGCAGCACTGGGCAGGGTGCAGAATGGGTGCACAGATGCCCAGCATGGGTGCAGACGGCAAAGCCACTTTGGAAGCTGGGTGCATTGCCCCTCAACTTAGGAGAGCCACCCTGGACCAGTGTGAGCAAGACAGAACCACAAGAGCCTCACTGTGAAGAGAAACAAGGGGCTCATAATAGTAGAGGGGCTCAACACATTGTGATCCACCACACAACCCAGATATCTGCAGCCTCCAAGACCCAGGGGCACAAGTCACACAGAACAAGCATGAGGACTACACATGCAGAGCACACGTGCCCAGGGATGGCTCACGGGACCCAAGATAGTCAAGGGCGCCACTCAGGTGGGTGCCACCCAGCTGAGGACAGGCATCCTTTCCAAGAAGCCCTGTTGTGACCCTCAGCCTGCACAGGGGATGGAATAAATAGCAAACAGGACAGGCTTTGTGTGCTAGCCCTGCTGGGACAGGATTCTTCTCAACTAATAAAAAGGTTTAAAGAAACATTAAGGGCTAATCAACCAGTTTCCATTCTTAAATTCACAAAGCATTCAAAAAAGTAAACTAAGAGATTAATTGAATAAAACAATGAAGACTAAAGCCCACCCGACGACTGCCCCACCACACTCACTCTGCTCAGCCTGGAGACGGCCAGGGAGACTGAGGTCTTGAACTCCTCTGGGTTCTTCTGGGCCAGTGTGCTGATGAGGCTCGTAGCAGCAGTCACCACACCCTGAGAGACACAGCAACAGATGCCTGGTTTCAGGCAGACAGCCATGTGGGCCTCAGGCCTGCTCTGATGGACCCATCGCATCTTTAAGATGGAGACAGTACACACAGTCTCCTTTACCCAGCTTCTCTCTAGAACCAAGGGAACGTGGCTGGCCCAGGCTCTAGCATGGCCAGATCCTGTGTGGAGCAGCCTTTCTCTCTGCCATCTGTCGGCCTGTCGCCACCTGCTGGGCTGCCCAAGTGACACCACTACAGAGGCAACCAGGCCCACAGACTTGAGTCTTCACAGCCCTGCCATGCCTCACTCCGCCCCTGAAGTGCCACAGCCTGGATGGAAACCCCCAAGCCCAGGAGACCCTCCCGTGCAGTGCATGTACACCATGCAGAATCCCCAGAAGGCAGGGTCCTGTAAATGAAATCTCTTCAAAGACTTGGACTGAGTAAAGACATTCTCTTACAAATATAAGATAAAGGATAAAATGAATGACTCTGATTGACCCTGAAGACATGGGCAGTCAGCTCAGCAGTTGTCCACTTCAATCACTGCCAGAGCCTAAGGTTCCCACCCTACCTACTCCTACACTGAGTGGGGGAGTGGGTCCACGAGGGCCACTAAGGGCTCTCTTCCATTTCCTGATGGAAACAGGAACACTAGATCCAAGACAGACCTAACTGGGCATCCTGTGCATTTCTCAATGGCAAGATAAATGCTGACCAAGAAGAACCTTTAGGAAACAGGATATGCGGCGACATGCAAACCCACTGGGACAAAGTCTTTCACCACCCAGATCCTAGAGTTTGAGATTCTCATCTTTGCAGCTGCCTGGCTCAATGGCTGCCAACTCAGGGCGTGCTCTCCTGTGCAGTCTTTCCAGGGAGTCAGGCCTAAGGGGACGTGTGTGCTACAAGGGCATGGCGCCATGGCAGGCCACAGTGTGACTTCCACCACCTTCTCCCTGCCCACACTTCTCCAGACATCAGCTCATTTCCTCATCCACTCCAGCCCACCCACTCCATCACATGACCACAGGGTCCAGGACCACCAAGCCCAGCTCAGGGCACAGCACGTGGCTCAGACCCATCTCCTTTCCCACCCTCACAGCCTCTGCACTCACCTGACGCTGAACTCCTGACCTCCTCTGCCAGGCCTGCCCACACCTCACCTTGCCCCATCCGCAAGGCCCTGAACCCCTATACTGCTCTCTGATTAGGCAAATGACACCTTCCCAGACACCCTGACCTTGAGGTCAGAGGAAGCCAAGCCCCAGGCCTTGCTCACAGCAGAGCTGGAGACGAGATGTGCAAGGAAGAAAAGTGGCAGAGAGGAGGAGATACTAGGCCGTGAAAGGCTTCCTGGCCCTTATCTATTGCAAGCCTGTGGCCCAGAGCTTGTCCATCAATTCACCTGGCAAGACAGAGTTGTGCACAGAAAAACCTGAAAGCAAACCAGGTCACTGGGGTCTCAGTCACAGCGTGTCAGGCAAGAGGCACCATCCTGCCACCCTGTGAAGCTCTGTGCATCTGAAGCCATGGGAAGTCTCCCTCCAGGCTGCATGAAGGCAACACCTGCCAAAACTCCACAGATGCTCACACACTGCAGAAGGCCTGTCAGCAGCAGGCTGGCTGTCCATGAAAGCTCTACTACTCCACACCTTCACAACACCTGGGTCTGAGACTGCCGGATACCCTCTGGAAGCCTAGCTTCATCTTTCTGAGCCTTGGTTTCCTCATTTGCAAACCCGCAAAAGGCCCACTGGCCCACGGGGTCTATTGGCAGTGAAGTGTGACTACAGAAGATGCCTGGAAAAGCGTCTTGCAGTTCACTGCTGAAGCAGGCTGCCCTGCCTGCAGCAGACCCACTCCTGCAATGGTGTCCTCAGAGGGTGCTCCCTGAACCAGGACCTGCAGGAGCCAGCTCCCTCTCACATCCCAATAAGCACAAAAGTCATCATGTGCATGGGGACAACTCAGACAGATGTCATTCCACAGCAAAATCCCACTGTAACTCCCATGCTCTCTCTCCTTAATGATACATGTAATGATTTTCATTTTTAATTAACTTTTGCAGAAGATTTCTCCTGGGGAAAAAGCAGGAACCAGCTAGCGCACTCACCCACCCACCCAGCAGGGAGACTGACCACCTGTCCAGCAGAGGACAAGCAACACAGCCACTGCTACCTCCCATGGCCCTGGCCTGGCCTGGGTGGCCTACTCCATGACATACCCTGACTGCTGAGTCCCTGAGACCTCACCCCATCTACAAAATGAATGACAGCTGGGCTCACCAGCATTAAGCCTTCATGCCAGAGTCTACCTGGGACCACAGGATTCTACCTCCTAGCCCAAGCCAGGCAGCTGCCAGAAACAGTAGTGGGAATGTCCTGTGCAGGACAGGCTCTTCCAGAAGGCACTGACCTGGTGGTGCCCCTCCCCACAGGTGCAGGCCACCTGTGCACTGGCTGTACAAAAAATGCAGGGGCAGTTGCACCTCTGCTGGTCCCTGCTCCCTGTCTGCAGAGCCACACTGCCTCTTAGACCAAGGCTCTTCCTGGGAAGACTGCAGGGGGCTGGAGCACATACCAAATGCTGGTCGTTGAGGAGATGCACAACACGGGATGTCCAGTCACCCATGGGGACAAGGTCAGGAGACGTTCTGTATAGGCGCAACAGGCACAGGGCTGCACTCTGCTTCACGCTGTCCATGGTGTCTCTAGAAGACAAGATACCAGAAGCTACTGCAGAGGATGACCCCCTGCACACAGTGGTGTAAAGAGCATGCAGGATCACCAGAAGACATGAGTCAGGAGTGGTATGGCAGAGTCCCTCTGGGAAAGCCTTCATCCTCAGCTCCCGCCTCTAGACTCGTCACCATTCCCAGGCACTGAGTCAGGTCCAGCTGTGTAGGCTGGCCCCACTCAACAAGGCTCCTCCTGGTTCTTCCCACAACCACAGGGCCACCTAAGAAGGCCTCCCCTGCCACAGCAATTTCTTCTCTGGCCTCCAGAATGCTGTCAAGCCCTCCTGTAGCCACTGCACACACTTTGCCCTGCTCCACCCTGCCGAGAATGGGAGTTGGCTGGGTGCTCTGTGGTCTGCAGTGAGGAGGAAGGGCCCAAGACACAGAGGCCTGGGGTGTGAAGGGCACCAGCAATGCTGCTAATGCCAAAGGCAGGGAAAGGTTTGATTTGTGTGCAAAGATGAGCAAACAGGAGGTTTTAGGAGAACACACCTAGTGTGGCACAAAGGTGTCACTTCCATGTCCAGCCTGCAGTCACACCTGGCGACTACCCACCTGCCTTCCAATCAAACTGAGCCAAGTCTCGGGGCCAGTGTCTGGCACAGGGGCATACTCTCCTCTCCTCTTCCCTCCCAGTGAGCAAAAAGGCCAGCAGCACAAAGGTTGCAGGTCAGTGCAGAGGACTGTTAGGGGTACCCGCCAAATGAGCCTCCTTCTCCACACCCCCAGCCAGACTCCCAAACAACAGGCACACCAGGAGATACCCTCCGGCTGCCCGGATGACCTGGAAAGAACCAGTCCACGTCCTGGGGACACTTAAGGTGGAAACAGCTATTCCACTTGGAAGAGAGATGAGAGCTTGGGGGCTTTCCTGCTTACCTTTTGTATTTGGGATTTTTATTCCTAAATGTGATAAAAACCAACATGAGAAATCCCTACATCTCCCCAGCACTATTCTAAACAAAAGTTACTTCGAAAGAAAAGTTCTTTTAGACACAAACACCTAGAAGAGTAGCAGGCACCGTGCCCCTCCTAGCCCTACAATCAGATCTACTGGGCCTGCAGGGTCTGTGTGGCACCAGCCAACTGATTCCTATGCATCGCCCTGAGTGGCCAGTCTCTGTGCCTGTGACAAGGATGCTGAACAAGAGTTGTCTGCGCACTGCCCCAGGCCTCTGTCGACAGACCCTCCTAGGGCAACTGTCCATAGCATGTCCTCACAGGGGGGCCAAGGCCAGCCATCAGTGTGGACCCTGGGGCATTGCACTGGAACACCTGAGCCCAGAGCCCTTCTAAACTGCTCCACAATGCTGAGTATCACCAGAGTCCCAGGGCAATGATACCACCAGCCTCCAACCCTGCCCTCTCCTGCATCCCTATTTCTGGTGACAGGACTATACTCCATGAAGTTGCCTTCCGCACCTAGGAGCCTCCTGTCTCCAGGGACTGGAGGTCAGCAGTGTCCTCTGACCATGGCATCGATGCCAGAGCACTACTTTCAGAGCCACCTACTGCCCAGGGGACTCCATGGCTGGCCTGTTGCTGTAGTGAGCTTTGGAAGAGGCAGCAACTGTCCATAGCATGTCCTCACAGGAGGCCCAGCTGCGGGGAGATGCCAGCCCACCTGTCAGCTGTAAGAGAGCTCTGGCTTGGTCTTCCTCCTCACCCTCACTTACATGCAGCATGTGGGTGACCTCAGGGAGCACTTTGCAGGGATGACCCAGCTTACATTCAATCCACCTAGATGCTCACTGAGCACTCCCTGTGGGCCAGTCCTGTGCACAGTGATGGAGGAAAGCGACAGCCACAGCTGACAGAGATGCCCGCCACCACTGCTCAGGACAAGTCAGGCAACACAGAGATGTCCTGTGCACAGGGCTTTGCAGTGACTGAGCAGGGAGGAGGGCCTGGGGTCCTCGCTGTCCTCTTCTCAGACCTTCCTCCCTAGCTCTGACATCTGGCCTGTGCTCTGCTCAACATCCACTCAGACCCTATCCATCTCCTTCCATCTTGGAGGTCCCGCTTCTGGCTGAACTCGCACTGCAAATGCAGCCAGAAGGTACTACCACCTTCCTCCAAGCCTTGAAACCCTGTACAATCACTGACAGTCTCCGCCTCTTTCAGATCCTGCTTGAAGGTGCAGCTAGGCACACAACTCTGTGAGTGTGGTCCAGCTATCCAATGCCAAGGAGCACCAGAACAAGCACGTGGTGGTTTCAAGGCCCAGTCTATTTGAACCTCTTCAAGAGCCAGCTACTCAGCCCACTCAGCTGCTCTCCCAATTAACAGGGAGGGGGCAAGATGACTCAGAATCCCAAGGATTCTACAGCATGGCCTCTTCTCCTAATGTTTCTGGGAAAGGCAAGAAGCAGAGCTGGCACAACAGGACACCTCTGTGCCTCCCCATCCTGGTGCCATGCCAAGCTGGAGCCCCTTCTGGCCTGGCTGCTGCTGCCTGGGCCGCACTTCCTTCGGCAACGTGTTGTCTAAATCTCGGTGGCCTCAGGGAGGTGCAATCTGACGGGACTTCACCCAAACTCTGAACCAGCAGCTTTTTTTTAAGAACTAGTGACTGAAGCCAGGGACACTCTATCAATGAGCCACATTCCCAGCCCTTTTCATTCTACTTTTATTTTAAGTTGCTGAGGCTGGCCTGAATGTGCAATCCTCTCCGCCTCAGCATGTGCCACCATGCTCAGCTGAACCAGCACATCTTGACCTAACCTCAGAGTATGCCACATGCCCATTACACAGCTGGGAGGCCAGACCACCTGTGTAAGTGGCATCACGCACCCAAGGGTTCAACATGGACAGAAATGGCAGCCCAGAGCCCTCAGATACGCACCCTGCCACGAGGATCTTGGGGATTTCCCCGGCAAAGGCCTCAGCCATCTCACGGCTGCCCACGTTAGCGATGCAGTGCAGAGCCAGGCCCATGAACGTTGGGTTACGGCTGGCCAGGTCATTCTTGATGGCGTTGTTTATCAAGCGGATCAGCTCACTGTTGGAGTTCACCAACACGGAGATGAAAAGGTAGCCCTGTGTTCCAGGAAGGGCAAAGTCATTCAGGTAAATGTACTTCCCAGCAAATGCACCAGCCCAGACTGCAGGGCACATCCCTGGGGCACAGAGGTGAGGTCATAAGGAGAACAGCAAGAGAAGCCACCTCTCCAGAAGAACCCCACCCCAGGAAAAAGGCCCGCCCTTGCATTCCCCCTGCCCAGGAGCATCCATGTGGGGTGGAAAGGGCGGGGTCCCAGGGTGTTCACTAAGCGTCCACCCAGAGCACAGAGCAGGACAGGAGAGTGAGGCCAGTGGGCATAAGACCCACCCTGCCTCCACACTCACAATCTGCTTTTCGGTGTATCTATTTGAACTCAACAGGTTCACAGCCTCCATGTGTCCAAAGTCAATGTCGTGACCAAGGAGAAAGATGAAGAGCAATTTGCAGACATATTTTTTTTTACTGTAGCCATCAAGAGCCTTGTCACCTAGAGAAAGGGTGAGAAGAGGGTCAATTCTAGTGAGTGAGGCTGGGAGAACTGGCCAGTAGAGCAACAGGGGTAGTGAGTAGACCTTCACAGGGACAGGGCAGTGGGGCCTGGGCCAGCAGCCACAGCCCACATGCTGAGCATCCCCTTTAACAAAGGAATGCCTGGCAGCAGAAGCTCCATCCTCCCAGGACAACCCCACAGGCTGTACCGCAGTCTGGACCTCCCCTGTCCTGCCACAACCCACCACAGCTCCTGCAGTGCTGGAATTCACACGCCCTGCCACAAGCTACAAGTCAAGTTTTAAAATGTGTTTATTAATTTCTATTATCTTCTACTTCACAAGTTTTAGAACAAATCACATAGCCATGAGAGCCACATGCACACAGCATTATGGAACCACCACAAGACCATGGCAAGGTGGGTCCAGAGCCACCACCAGTGGACATACCTCTGCCCTCCCTTCTACCTCCAGCCCCACCAGGCAACACTGGCAAGGTGGCTCTTCTCACTGGGTTGGGTCAGCACGTGGGGCTTAAGGGAGGGCCCTGGGAGGATGGCTGAAAAATAAAGTCCCCTACAAGGGTTGACAGTGCACCGACCAGCTGGAAACCAGAGGTGGCACGCCTGGGGACCTTCCTGTTCTTCAGCAACAAGTGTGCAGCTCATGTAAAAGACCAAAAACATAAACAAGACCAGCGCAGACTCCATCTCCACCCTGTTCCCTGGCACAAGCCCACGGCACCTCCCCTGGGAGAATCCAGCAGTGCATCTCCTGCTCGCTCCAGAATCTGCTGCCTCTGGAAGCCTCCTCTGACCACAGCCCAAAGCTCTGCTTGTGCTCCTCCTGCTGCTCAGGTGAAGCACTCTGATGGGAGCATGGGGCAGGGAAGCAGCTGCTTGTTAGGCTGCATCTGTAGAGACAGTGAAGGGGCTCTAGCCCTGGACCAGCAAGTCCTCTTGGATTCTGCTCCTCCCAGACCCAGAAGTATCATGCTTCCTATGGAGGAACACAGCTGGAGGGGCCATTGTGGGTGGCTCAGCAGACAGGCTGAAGACTCAGGTTAGGCCTCTCAGCCAGACCAGAACCTTGCCATGACTCTCTCCACAGGTCCACAGCACCCAGCTTTCCTCTGCAGCCCCAAGTGACTTGCTAGGGCAGGGGGGCACCCATACCTGTGCAGGCTCCCAAAAGCTTGCGCTTATCTTACTAAACAAGCAACTTCTCCAGTCTCAGGGGACTAAGCCTCCTCTATGCTCCTTGTCCTGCCTTGGGGACACACAGGCCCTTATATCTCAGCTACTCTCCCCAGAGTTCAGTGTCCTCTCTCAGATGAGACCCAAGCTGTTACCAACTTCAAACCGTTAGATTCAGTACTGAGCTGGGCTTGTTCCCCTGCTCCTCCAGTAATTTCAAAATGCTAAGGAAACTTTCACTTCCTGGACTATAAAATGGGAAGGATGTAGCACTGCCCACCTGTGTGGCTTGCTGTTAAGATCAAAGGACAGGGTAGGTAGAAAACCTCCTGCTGAGCAAGGACTGGGACTCTAGGACAAAGGGGATGACGGCCTGGTAGGCCTGGCCACAGGTGAGGCCTTCACTGCTCCTTGACCCCTCCAGGCCCAGTATGCTCTTGGGGTGCTATGGAAACAAAGAGGGTGCTGCACACAGAACTCAGCAGTGCTGGGGACGAGTGACAAGGACTGGTGTGGAAGGTCTCCTGGGAGGGACCAAAACCATGCCATAGGCACCACAATGGTACCCACTCTGTCCTCTGCAGTCCCAAGCAGTACCACCTCAGGAGTAGCTGGGCTATCAGCCAAGTCATTGCCAGGGCCCTCACATCTAAAGAGACTCTGGCACTGGGGGTGGCTCCACAGGCCTGTGCTGAATAAATAAGGAAAGAGTAATCAGACCACTGCAGCTGGAATACAGGCTGCCCAGGTGAAAACAAAAGACATCCCAGTCTTCCCAGTTACGGATTCATGAAATTTAATTATAAATGGACAACCTTCATCCCATTCCCGTTACCTTAGAAATACAAAGTGTTCTCCCCACAGAAGACTACACCAGGGTAGGTGTGGTTCAGTGGCAGGGTGCTTGCTCAGCACATGTGAGGCACTGGGCTTGATCCTCAGCACCACACAAAAATAAGTAAATAAAATATTGTGTCCATCTACAACTAAAACAATTTCTTAGATCAACTGACCCTAAATTAAATGTAAGCCTTGGGTTCAATCCCTAGCACTACCAAAAAAACAAAAAACACTATGCCAAGTACTGTATTAATTACCTTGAATTAGCTGTTCCACCATGTATACACACATCTAAACACCAAGCTGAAGGGGAGAGAGGAGGCAGGAAAGATGGTGGAATGAGGTAGACATCATTACCTCAAGTACACATATGAAGACACAAATGGTGTTAATTCTATTTTGTGTACAACCAGAGACATGAAAAATTATCTATATGTGTACTATGAATCCTAAAGCATTCTGCTGTCATATGTAACAAATTAGAATAAATAGAAAAAAAAAATAAAAAGAAGTATTGAGACATCATGGTAGGTCACTGGGGACCCTGCTCTTAAAGTAGTTTCTTGTGGAACTATGATTAATTGCTCATAAAGATTGCTATGAATGGGGAAAAAAAAACACCATCTGCACACTATAAACATGTAGAATTTCTGCTTATCAATTAAAATTCCCAATTGAAAAAAAATAATAAAATATTGTTTCATATTAACTCACCAAGTCTTCAGTTATAGTTACACAATGAAACTCAAAGATAACTGCACTTGCTTGTTTTGATGTATTTTCTAATATAAAATGCTTACACTTCCTGGCCTGGGCAGGCACCTAAGTGAGGGCCAAGGTGTGACCAGCACTCCTTGTGCAGCCCAGCAGGTCCCCACCTGACCACGAGATCTTGGCACCAAGCCGGCTTATGCTCTTGGCCCCGCAGCCCACAGACCCTGAGGTGCAGACTAGGCTGGGGAAGGGGCTCCAGTGCACCAAGACTCCCCAGGTCTCAGATGGGAACCTCCCAAGTGGGCAACAACAGGCATGACATTAACTAACCCACACCCTGCCTGGAGCTAGGGCTTAGAACTCCACATGGAATGAACCTCTCAGTGACTTCTCAGACACAATTCTGAAGCCTCAGAAGGAAACTGGATTGATCAAAATGGCCACTATTGAGTTAAGGCTGCATGCAGCTCAGTGGTAGAACGCTTGCCTAGCATGTGTGAAGCACTGGTTTCAATTCTCAGTATCACATATAAGAAAGAAAATACAGGTTCATCAACAACTTTAAAAAAAAAAAAATGTCCACTGTTGCACCAGTGGACAAGGCAGCCTATGGAATGGGCGATGTTTCAAACCAAATATCCAGCTAGAGGTAAAACTCAGAATATGCAGTACCAGTGGCAAAATCAGAAACAGGAAAAGGCCTCAGAAAAGCATTTCTGCAATGAAGGCAGACAAAGCCCACAGCACACAGAACAACACTCCTCACCCCTAGCTACCAGGAAATGCACATCAACGCCATGACAACTGCCTTGCTGAGAAGGAAGGGAAAACAGAAACAGCAAGCTTGTCAAGAAGGAGAAACAGCCCCTCAGGTGGTGCTGGCGGGAATGCAAGACAGGTGGCCACTGTGGAAAACAGCACAGGGATCTTTAAAACACCAGATGCGCACAGCAGGCTGGGGGTGGTCCAGTGGGGTGCACCTGCCCACCATATGCAAGGTCATGGTTCCATCCCAACACCACAAACCAGGGCACACCTGTCATCCCAGTGACTCCAGAGGCTGGGGCAGGAGGACCCAAGTTCAAGGCCAGCCAGGGCAACTTAGCAGGACCCTAACTCAAAATATCAAAAACTTTTCAAAAGGGCTGTTGATACAGCTCAGTGGTAAAGCAGCCCTGGTTCAATCCCCAGTACCACAAAACATAAAAAATAAAAGAATCAATGAATGAAAATAGAACCCTGATCACATGGTCAGGTAACTCTGCTTCAGACCATGCTGTGGCCTAAATCTGGAACATCCCCGAGGCTCCTGTCTGCTCCCACGGGGCACAGTGGTAATGTTGGTGGGGCCTGGCTGGCTAAGGCAGGCCAACCCACAGGTTCAAGTCTGAAAGATGTGCCTTCTCCCGGGCCCTTCCTCCTGCCCTCTGGGCCCCAGCAGACATGGGGTGAGTAGCCTCCTCTGTAGCACACTCCTGCCTTGACATTCTGCCTCACCTGAGGTCAAGCAACGGGGGCCAGCTCACCCTGGACTGAAACCTTGGGAGACCGCGAGCCACAACCGATCTCCTGCCCTTCAAGCTGTCTTTCTCAGGCACCCTGAAGCAGCAATTGTGTTTCAGTCGGCTTTTTGACTGCTGTGATTCAAGGACCCAACCAGCACAACTGCAGAGAAAAGGTTTATTCAGGGGCTCACAGTTTTAAAGGTCTTAGTCCACAGAAGGCTGGCTCCATTTCTCAAGGCTCGAGGTGAGGCTGAACATCATGGTAAGGAAGTATGGCAGAAGGAACCAGCTCCCATCATAGTAATCATTAAACAGACACAGTCCATACGCCAGATACCAATATATCCCCAAAGCCCCATCCCAATCCCACCTCCTCCAGCCTCACCCACCTCAGCTCCACTCAGTTAATCCCTGTCAGGGAATTAATTCACTGATTGGGTTAAGACTCTCATAACCCAATTGTTTCTCCTCTGAATCTTCTTGCACTGTCTCACACATGAGCTTCTGGAAGACACCTCACACCCAAACTATAACAAATAGAAAGCCACCACAGGGCACAGGCCCCAAAGAACTAAAAGCAGGGTCCCAGACCCTCACTCAGTCATGTGCACAGCAGCATCACTCCTAATGGCCAAGAGGTAGAAGCCTGACTGCCTGCCCCGCCCCCATCTGCAGGAGAGTGGGTGGGCATGGGGTGGTGTGTGCTGTGCACTCAGTGAAGCACTGTCCAGCCTAAAAGGGAAGCCCTGCCTACACTAAGGCATGGAGTAACTTCAAGGCAGAATATTAAATGAAAGAGCTGGAAATGCAAGGACAAAAATTCTGTGTGATCCACTCATGAAGTCCCCAGGCATCAAAATCCTAGAGGCAGGGACTGGGATATAGCTCAGTTGGTAGAGTTCTTGCCTTGCATGCACAAGGCCCTGGGTTCAATCCCCAGCACCACAAAAAAAAAAAAAAAAAAAATTAAAAGTAAAAGTAAAAATATAATAAAATCCTAGAGGCAGGAAGATGACGGGTGCCAGGGCTCGGCAAGATGGAAAGGCCTAGAGACAGGCTGGTGAAGGCCACACAGAAGAGCAGCCGGCCAGAGGGGATCAAGGCTTTCTTCTACCTGCAGTGCAAGGGCTGGAACCTAACACCTGTGCCATCCTCAGCCCTAAATGGTAAATTTTAAATTATATGAATCGTATCACAATTTTTAAAAATTTTAAGTACAGTAATAAAGTACCATTAGACAATCTGTCATCTTTAATAGAATGAAAAATCAAATTAAGAGTCTTTTAAGCAAAAAATAATAATGAAGTACTTTTACCATAAAAAGTTGATTATGAAATTAACGTGACAATATCACCCACCTGTGGCCCATCCCAGCACAGGCTGTCTGGGATTGCTTCTGTTTTGGGGTTGGGGGACTATGTTGCCCAGGCTGGTGTCTGATTGCTAGACTCAAGGGATCTTTCTGCCTCGTCCTCCCAAGGGCTGAGGCTACCGGCAGGTACCACGGCACACGTGGCTTTCTGGATAGCAAACCTCAAGATTACAGATTTAGTTCTCTACTGACCAGGGGACTACTCAAGTGTTATCCTCCTTTAGTCTGTGTGTTATTATGAGAAACAGAAAGTCCAGTAGTCCATTTTCAGAACAAGGTATTTAGCCTTTAGTTTAAAATTGAGATATAAGAAAGGCGGCTGGAGGGGAGAGCAGAGTGGAAAGTTATAAGCAGGTAATACCAGAGTGTAAAAACTCATAGCCCCAGTCAGGCATGGTGGCACACACCTGTAATCCCAGCAGCTTGAGAAGCTAGGCAGGAGGATCTCAAGTCCAAGGCCAGCCTCAGCAATTTAGTGAGTCCCTAAGCACCTTGGCAATACCCTGTATCAAAAAAATAAAAAGGGCCGGGAATGTGGCTCAGTGGTTAAGAATTCACAGTCCCTTGACAGACAGGAGGTGAGACACAGAAGGGGCCTAACCTGACCAACAGAGATAAACTGTGTATGTGCCAAAAGGCACTCAACCCAGGGGACTTTCCCACCACAAGTAAACAAAGGGAGGTAAGGACAACCTAGGGTTTATTTCTTTGAATAGCACAATAGGAGACACTAAAACCTAAGCCTGTGCACCCCAGAGAACCAAGCCAATGAGGAGCCAGGGGAGGGACCTTGCTCCTGGGGGATGATGCTGGCTGTGCTGCTGTATGGGCCTGCTCCGCAGACACCTGCTCTCCCAAGACTATCCCGAGCTCACCTCTGAACAGCTGTACCTTGGCCCATCCTTTGGGTTTGGACAAGGTGTGTTTCTCATGCCACCAGGTGTCATACAGCCACATGTATTTCAAGCTCCACAGAACATCACCACACAGGGACCACTATTCACCTGAGCATCCTCAGCTTCCTTTTTCATGCTCATGATGCTGAACAACTTCCCTTCACACAGGCCTTCTGCTGGGAAATTCTGTTTGCCTTGAAAAGTCTTCATGAGCTTCACCCTCAGCAAGTCACCTTAGCAGAGGTGGCCTCTGGATCTGGCTACCACCTCCTTGGCACCTGGGGATGGTCACTGATATCTCCTGCCTGATCTTTACTGCTGGAGGCCAGCTGCCAGGCACAGGTGCTGCTCCTGTGGGGACAGCCCTGCACCCCTTCCAAGGCCCTATCTTGGCTCTCCCCTCAGCACACTCATGGTCCAGTTGCATGTGTCCTTTTATTTATGCTGTTTGTTTTGTGAACTCTTACCAGTTCTCAGCCCTGCACTTCCCACAGGCTCTGCTAGCCAGCCGCTGGCTCCCTCTCCATCTGCCCAGACAGCCTTCTGATCTACTCCCACAGCACCAGCTCTCTCTTCAGCTGCGTCAGTTGCCAGTTCTGTCCACTGAGTCCTTCATTTTGGTTACAGCGAGTTTCAATTCTAGAATATTCATCAGGTCTTATTTCAAGATTTGCTGTCACTTTTCACTTGCTGAGTTTCCCATGTGCCTTGTACTTCCTAAGACAGTGACAAGCCTCAATTGAACACCCTCTGGCTGCATTCCCATGCAGTGCAGCGCAGGTGCCTGCTCACAGCATTTCTCACGGAGCACCACGTCTCTGACCCCACCCCACGGGGTGTTCTCATGGCGATGTGCCTTCCTGCAGAGAGGACTGCTACTCCTCGCCTTGACCTAGGTTCAAGGTGTGAGACCAAGAGGAGCTCAAGCCATGAGGCATCCAGCGTGGGCCTGGGAAAGGCCAGATTGGCCAAAGGCAACTGCAGCTTGAGGTGGGCGGGGCTTTAGGTCCCCTAGACCAGGTCGGACACCTTCACCAGATCATTCTCTGCATGAGAAGCTGTCAAGCCCACTGGAGTCCACCGCCTCCCTGGCCTGCACTGCAAGCAGCGGCAGCAACTCCCACCTGGTGACCTCCAAAGCATCTGTCTCCCAGGGCAAGATCAACCTGAAGGTAAATGCTACTCCAGGTGAGCAGTCACCAGAGCTGGTTCTGTGTGGTGGCAGTTTCTCTGGGGTCAGTGAACTTTGGGGCACAGCTGCTGTCCCCCCTTGTGAGGGTCCCTGACTTCTGTTTAATGCCTTAGGATTTCTTGAAATACAGAGTCTGCTTTTCCAAACTGTTTCCGTAGAAGACTGGCCTCAGTCTGCAGTGTCCAGAACAGGGGCCCCAACCACTTGTGCCACAAGCACGGAAATGTGGCTATCCACATGGGGCTTCACAGAGTTGCTGGGGAAAAGTGTGAAACACCTTCATAATTTCTCTCATTACATGGTGCAATGGTATTTCAAGTGTCCTGGGTTGTCAAACAATCCACACTAGGCTCAGATATGTGCCCATACAAAGTGGAGACGGCTGTGCAGTCAGGGCCAGGGCTAAATAAAACATGGTTTGTTTGTTTGTTTGTTTGTGTTTGTTTTTAATTTGGAAAAACAGCATGATTGTCTTACTAATTCACTGCATGACTTCTATTTTTCCTACTTTTTTTTGCTGTTTATACTCTAATTTATTTTCAATAAATCACATTCTTCAGGCTAATTTCATCTGCTTCTTTTGATTTTCTTCAATGAGGCCACTAGAAAACTCAGACCTATAAAATGACCAGCACTGAGAGCCCTTCAGGCAGTGCAGATAAAGTCAGTAGGCCACCCTGACAGGAAGGGACACGCAGGCTACACCTCCCCAAGGATGAACACAGATCTTTTGTGAAAACTGATGCTCCTGTCCAAGGCAGATGCATGCTCAGAGATGCCAACTGGCCAGTACATAAGAGTTTTGTCCCTCCCAGCCAGGACGGCTTAGCTTGACACAGCCGTGAAGTCCCCTGGGTCCCAGAGCACTTACACAGTGAGTGAGCTGAATAGATAGTCCTCGGTCTCAAGGAGCTAACTGTCGACAAATGGGACTGTAACTCCAAAACCTCTTATAGAATCTCACCTACACCACCCAGATAGCCCTGAACCTTCAGAACAACACAGCGGTCACCATGTGCTTGGTGCTTGCCTGTGAAACAACCCACACTAGGCTCAGACATGTGCCCATACAAAGTGGAGATGGCTGTGCAGTCAGGGTCTGCAGTTTCTGCCCTGGCTCTGGCACCTATGAGCCACACACCTGGTCACCCTCAAGCCTGGCTTCCTACCCTGGTATTCCTCTCCAGTAAATCCCTGGCAGTGCAACCCCACCGCAGGTCTGCATCCTGAGAACCCAACATGGACAACTAGCTTCTCCATTCCACAAAAGAAATGTGGAATGAGATGTGAAAGGGAGATAGCACCCTAGAGGCAGCATATGAGCAGAAGCAAGGGTAGCCAGAGTGGTCACATGACCTTCCCTCTCAGGACAAGGAGACAGAGTTACAGACCCTCAAAGGTATACATGAATAAGTCATGCTCATCCAACTTCAGAAGTTTCACAGGCCTTCTAGAGAATCCTGGGCCTGGTTTTAAAATGTGAAAACCTGGGGCTGGGGATGTGGCTCAAGCGGTAGCATGCTCACCTAGCATGCGTGCGGCCCAGGTTCGATCCTCAGCAGCACCACATACCAACAAAAAAAGATGTTGTGTCCGCCGAGAACTAAGAAAATAAATAAATGTTAAAATTCTCTCTCTCTCTCTCTGTCCCCCTCTCTCTCTCACTCTCTCTTTAAAAAAAAAAAAAAAAATGTGAAAACCTAATACCTTCCCAAAGCTCAACAGCAAATACACCAATTCTAATGACTGCAACATCACACGTCTCCATCAACTGCCCATACAGGAGACCCATTCCCGAGGCCCCATAAACCACCTGTCCTAAGGCATCCCAGGAGTCCTGCAGCCCTTGCAGCTCTCACGGTCCAGCCCCAGCCCCTCCACTTGTTGCTTCTGGGCAACTGCAGCCACTTTTGCGGCTAACATGTGTGCTCAGAGACATGAGCCAGGTCTCAAACCTGTGAAAATCAACCAAAAAGCTACAGCTTCGGGGATTAGCTGGGCTTTCACAAATGCCCTATGGACTGAAAGCCAAATTTATACTGTGCAATTCTCAGGCACTAGACGCCTGGCTAACAGGTAGCCACCTGAGAGGGTTGGCGCCACCCTGCCGGCACCAAGATGCAGCAGGAACACTTCAGCTCAGGATGTGCCAAGCGTCCCTTACATCTCCACACACAGAGCCCTCGACTCAGGGCGCAGCTGACACGGCCCAGCACGGTGCCAAGCAGCACACATGGGATACTAGGTCAGTGTCATTCCAAGGAAAGAAAAGACCCACACCAGGAAGGCCCAGGCCACCAAACGATTCGACACATGCTGTTCCCACTAGAAAGTAGACATGACTTGACTTCACAGCATTGTCTTCTTCTGGCTGACTGCAACAGTCACTGTACTGACCCAGAATCAACTTTGGCTTAGAGTGGAAAATAAAAGACATTAAAAGATTGAGTTCGATGGGCATCATGGCACGTGTCTGTAACCTATGCTACTCAGGAGGCTGAGGCAGGAGGAAAAATTTTTTTAAAAAAATGGGGGGGGTTAGTGATGTATGATGTAGTTCAATAATTAAAGCACCCTTGATTCAATCCTCAAGGTTTGAAAAAATAAAAAAAAAAAGATTAGGTCCTTACTATGTAAACGTCTACAAGGGAGTATGTCCTGGAAAAGGTTCAACACTTACCTTTAAATTTTGATCTAATATTTGCCAGCTCCTTGTTTATCCTCTTTATTTCTGCTTCTTTACTTTTGCCTATAAAAAAGAACACAAAGGCATCCTTTAACTGACTTCTAAGAAACAGCATTCCCTGTAAGAACCTCACTGAGAATCAAAGGCACTGGGGCTGCCAGCAGGAACAGGCCCTGGAGCTGCCAGAAGCCAGGAAGATACCACGGGAAGAAGCTGGCTGCCTCCCACCGCAGGCCAGCGGCAGAGCCCAGGCCCCCACTCTCTGACAGGGCCAGCCAAGGCCGGGCAGGGGCAGGGGCAGGGGCAGCAGGACCAAAACCCAATGGCTGCGGGGAAGCAGGGCCTCACCGGGTGGGCAGCACAGCCGTGTTTTCATCCTGTGTTGTGTCCAGTTACAGGACTGAAGGCACTCGGAACAACCGCTGAACATTTCCCACAATCAGTTCAGTTTCTGATCTTTTTGGTACTAGAGAATGACGCTAGGGGTGCTCTACAACTGAGCTACATCTCCAGCCTTTTTTTTTCATAATATTTTTAGTTATAGACGGATGCAATATCTTTATTTTGTTTATTCATTTTTATGTAGTGCTGAGGATTGAACCCAGTGCCTCACATGTGCGAGGCAAGCACTCTGCCACTGAGCCACAACTCCAGCCCCTCCAGCCTTTTTTATTTTGAGACAGGGTCTCGCTAAGTTGCCCAGGCTGGTCTCAAATTTGGGATCCCCCTGCTTCAGCCTCCCACAGGCATGCATCACTGCACCCAGCCACATTTAGTTATTTATCAGCTAATAAACAGTTCACTCCTGAAACTGATTTCTACAGACAGAAGTTATAAAAGTATAGTTTAACTACCATAGGTTTCCAATTGTCCAAATTAAGAATGAAACTCATCAAAAAACAAAACCTGATAAGCCCACTTTCATAATATCCAATGGAATTTGGGAGCTGCCCATCATACAAAAGAGACAGGAACAGTAACCATGGGACAAGTAAGCTTTTGCTACATGCTACATCAGCTGCTAAAGTGGCCATCCTTCCACACGCATCCATGTGCAGGCCTGTGCTGCACAGAAAGACAGCACCACCTGTTGTCCCTGTTTGTGTGTGTGTTTACTAGCTTAGGAAGCAGGCTCTCACTAAGTTGCCCAGACTGGCCTTGAACTTGTGATCTTCCAGCCTCAGCCTCCAAAGTTGCTGGAATTGTTAAGTGTGGCAACTACACCTATTACTACCTGTCATTTAACTCTTTAACTCTCAGGAATGAGGGGAACACCGAGGCCCAGACCATGCAGTTGAATCTTCAGGGGCCACACACCTTACCATATTGGACAAACAAGCTTTTATGTAAAAACAAGTCTATTTAACTATAAATTGCCCTCAGAAGGCATCAGTGAAGCAAGATACAGTGGCCCACACCTGTAATTCCAACAACTCAGGAGGCTGAGACAGGAGGATTGCAAGTTCAAGGGCAGCCTCAGCAATTTAGGTGAGGTCCTAAGCAACTTAGTGAGACCCTGTCTCAAAAAATAAAAAGGGATGGGGATGTAGCTCAGTGGTGTGACAAACAGAAAGTGTAGTGGTTCATTTTCAAAATCTAGTATTCAGCCTTAACTGGATCCAACTGTAGAGCTTCCCTTTTGTCCACCCTAATTCTAAAATTAGCCAATCACATAGATTATAACTCCAAGTTCCTCTAATCAGAGTGAAGGCAGTTCTGCATTGAGTTAGACACATAAAGGCAGACTGTCTGCCCACGCACACTTGCTAGCCAGGTTCAGTAGCAACCCTTGGTGCCAGAAGTAAATTGTTTGCCTTGCCAAACCACTTTTGAGCATGTGTTTGATTTCTTGAAGTACCTCAGTATTTCTAACAGTGGTTAAGTGCCCCTGAGTTCAATTCCTAGTATGTAAAAAAGAAAAAGAAAAAAAAAAGTAGCACTTCTGGAGCCAATCCTACACGAGCAAGCTCTCCAGGTGCACAAGGAGTCAAACAGGGAGCAGGTTCTGGTGCAGCTAGGCAGAGGACACCCTGGATGGGCCCTAAGTCTCAGGGCCAGAGCTTGTGTGTCTCAGCTGAGCAGCTGAAGGCTCCACCAGGACACAGAGCAGCCAACATAGTGCTAGCACCAGTGCTGGGTGAGCTGCCTGGCATGGCAGACTAAGGGCAAATTATTTTTCTGACATTTTTTCTTAAAGCCCTACCTTTGCTAATGTAGAAAATATTTTTTGGATTTGGCTGAAAGAGCCATGAAAGCTTCTGCTACACACCCAGAGACCACAGGCAACTGTACACAGCATGGACTGAGCATGCTCCAAGTGTCACATGGGAGCCTCATGTGTCTTGGGTATACATCTGTGTGTGCCTGCATATTGTATACACACAACTATGTTAATCTATCTCCAAAAGGGACTTGCTCTGCTTTCTGCCATGGATGGCACTATCTGCTACCCATGCTCCAGGAAGACTTGCCATCCAGAACCAGAGCTCTGATCTGAAGTAGACAGTGCAAACAAGAGAGCTATGGCAGAGGAAACGACAGGGAGCTGACACAGCTTTCAGAGGGAAGCTACAGTCTTAGCCAAGATAGATGAATCACAAAAAAAAAACTAAAAGATACAAGAGAGACAGAAATAAAGCTGTGCTCTGTCAAGGAACATAAACAAAGGCAAGACACTATAGTACAGTCAGTTCACAATACATGCACACACACGCATATGGACATGTGCATACACACAGACACTTATACACTCCTGCACGTATATACATACTCATGCAGACGTGCAAACATGCATGTGTGCATAGACGTACACCTACACAAGCAGATCCATGCACACATGCACATATGCATACAGACACGCACACACATATACACACATGTGCATATACATGCACAGGCACAAATGCACACACACATGCAAACACACATGCAAACACACGCAATACACATGTACACACATATACAGACACATATGTGTGCCTGTACAACAAATGTGTGCACATGCACACACACCTACTTCCCTGAGAGAAGCAGTTCAGTGACAACAGAGGGCGTTTAGTGATTCCCAGCTTGGACTCCAAGAGCTGCTTCTGAGGACTCTGTGACCTCTCTGAGCCACAGTTCCCCCACCAGGAAACTACCAAAAGCCAAAAGACCTCTTGTCTGAGCAAGAGATGGAAGAAAAGAAGAGGGTATATGCCAGGACTGAGCCAGGAGCACTCCTGCAGATGCAGATGTCCCACAGAGGGTTGGGAGCAATATGAGGATGGCAGCTGGAGTGACCCTAGGCCTCCACAGAGCAGAGACCACAGGACTGGTGTCCACCCTGAGCTGGACAGGAACAAATCTAGGGAAAGCAGTGGTGCAGCAAACACAGGCTGACAGGGACAGAGACCCCAAAAGCAGCCAACAAAAAGAACGCAGAGAGAGCTCTGGGGTAGACAAGCCACTCAGGACCATGCCCCTCTGGCAATTCAGGAAAGATAATTTCACATACAAATAAGCAATCATAGGGGATGGGGTGTGGCTCGGTGTAAGAGCACCTATGGATAGACCCAGCCTGATTCCCTATTAAAATTGGGAACCATCTCGCCACAAAGCCATGAAAAGCTAATTTCGGCTTTATTATAAATTACTGCAAATTCTGAACCTGCTTGGAATGCCTGCCCGTGCCTTAAACTCACCCATGCCTGGCTCTCTCTGACCAGATAGCAGCCCTCTCTGAAACTTTAGTGACACCTCATAAATCTTGGCCTTCCCTGGCCAGATAACAACCCTCTGAGGCTCTAATGACCTTCATAAATTCTGATGTCAGGGCCAGCAAAAATGTAAACCAGCCTTTGTGTTATGCTCGTCAGAGTTTTGTTATCTCTAACACCCCCCTCCCCATGTGTAACTTTCTGGGTTATAAAGCTGGGCTGCAAGAAAGCTGCAGTGCTGTCTTGTTCCCGCAGTTTTTGTTGAGAGAGGCAGCCTGGACGGTCGAAATAATAAGCTTGCTTTAATTTGATTTTAATTGGAGTCAGTGGTCTTTTCTTGCATCCTGATCTAATACTGTCTGACACAAGCAAGGCCCTGGGTTCCCTCTCCAGCACCACAAAAACAAATAAGCAGTAGGAAAGTACCAAGGTCTGATTCCACACAAAGAGGGTTGTACAAAAAGCAAGAACAACCAGGCGTGGTAGCGTGCACCTATAACCCCAGTCGCTCAGGAGGCTGAAGCAAGAGGATCACAAGTTTAAAGCCAGTCTTGGCAAATTAGCAGGGCCCGGGCCAGGATTGTGGCTCAGTGGTAGAGCACTTGCCTACCATGTGTGAGGCACTGGGTTCAATCCCCAGCACTACATATAAAACAAATAAAATAAAGGTATTGTGTTCATCTACAACTAAAAAATATACATAAAAATTTTTAATAAGCAAAGACCTAAGTTACTCAGCAAGACCTCGTCTTTAAAAAAAAAAAAAAATACAAAAAGGGCTGGAGATGAGGCTCAGCAGTTAAGCAACCTATGTTCAATCCCTGGTACAAACAAAAAAAAAAAAAAAAAGCAAGAACAAGGACAGAACGGCAACCCTACAGACCATGAAGCTCCCCAGAGAACCCCACAGAACAGGCCAAAATAGGAGCCTCTTCAAAATAAGCCAAAAAGCCTTCAGAAACATATGCTTTATAGACACTTTAAAAGACCCATTAAGGCCAGGCACAGTGGCACACTCCTGTAATCCCAACCACTGAGGAGGCTGAGGCAGGAGGATAGTGAGTTCAAAGGCCAGCCTCAGCAATTTAGCAAGGCCCTAAGCAACTTAGCAAGACCCTGTTTCTAACTAAAAAATAAAAAGGGTTGAGGATGTGGCTCAGGGGCTAAGTGCCCCTGGGTTCAGTATCCAGTACCAAAAACAAAAAGCCCTCAAGAGAAACAGAAGACAAAAAGAGAAAAGAGAGGAGACTAAGGGAAAGCAGCAGATGCCAAAGAATGCACAGGGACAGCAGGAGTCCCAGGGAGACGGCCACAGCTGGCCATACAGGACACACGGTTTTAAACTGACCACAGCCTGGGAGCATCAGCTGTGAACACAAGTCAGCACATATTCTGGTAAAACAACTTAAACAAAATGGGAAAGTCCTTTGGACGGCTGGGGAAGAGCAGAGTGTTCACACAGGAGTGAGCCACTTCGCGTGGGCACTGCAGTCCTGCCCAGGAGCCTGTCCCTCAGGGGAGGGGGGCATCCACCACTCAACTATGTCCACGCCTAATGGCCACAGGCTGGTAAATGTACTCTGCTGAGTTCCCAGGACACACAACAGAATTTCACACCAGCATGGGTGTGATACACGTAGAAACTCAAGCAAGACAGATGTAGAACAAGGACTGTCTTGTTCCACATCTGGGCTTTAGGCAAGAGTACCACAGACACACTCCACAGAGCCCCAAAGAAGCTGCTCCCAAAGTCCTAGCCATGTGAAGAGCCACAGGCAGCCTCAGCATCCAAGTGAGGGTACAGGGCACCAGAAGTGCTTAGAGGCCAGCAGGAGCAGGCGGGGGCTGTACTCAGCACTCAATGATGCACTCAGAGTGCACACTGGGATGGGCAAGGGGCCACCCCGGCGCTCAAGTGACTGCTTGTGGGAAGAGAGGAGGCTCGCTGCCCTCAGAGGTCAGGGAGCCCTGGAGGCCTGGACATCCTCACAGTGCCATAAGAAGTGCCCTTCCTGGACCTGTCCACCAGGGGCCAGAAAGAACCATATCCCAGAAGCAATAAACATTGCCAGCGCCCAGACCATAGTCCTAGACTGTTGCTCTCCCTACAAAACGCCAGGCTTCACAGAGAAGCATCTGACCTCAGGCCAAGGTCTCACTCTTGTTGACACTCCCCTCTTCCTATGTCTGGCCTCTGCTCCATGGGGGCCTAAAGTCAGACCACCCCAGATGTGGGCCTTATTTTACACTCCCACTCTCAGGCCTAGCAGACACACTGGCCATCCCTGCCTCCAGCTGGGCCCTCCATCCCTTCCCTACAGAGAGCCCAACTCTTCTAAGCATACCCTTCCACACCCCTCCCCTGGAGCAAGTTCGAAGACATGACCCAGAGTGCCCCCTCAAGCGTCCACAGCCTCTACCTGTATCCCCTTTGTCCCTTCAACTAGCTAGGAGACTCTCTGGTCTCCAACTGGGTCAAGTCTCCTGTCTGCAGCCTCCCAACACCAGCAGCCAGCCAACACTGATCAGAGGTTAAGGGTAGGTCTGCAGGTCTGAGAACTCCCAGCTGGAAGGGAAATGGTGAGATGGGCATGCACACACAGTTCCTGGAGGCTGCATGCTCAGGACACAGTGCCCATGCTCCAAGGCAGGTCCTGAGTCCTGACTCCTGATGCCCCCACTGCCCACTGCCCCCACACTGCAATGTCTCCATCCAGCAGAGCAATTGTCATGGGCTAAGACTGGAAAGGCCACAGGGGAAGTCCACCAGATCAACCGCTGCTCGGAGATCTGACACGTGTGTCCAGAAAGCATGATATGAGCAAGGACTCCATCCACAGGGACACAGCAGCAATGGCAGAGGATGACATGGAGGTGAGGACACCAAGGCACTCTGCAAAGCAAGAGATCCCATGTCATGGATAAAATGCGCCAGATGAGACCAGAGCAGGTGGAGAGCACAGCAGGCACCCCAGGAGTGAACCTGAAGTCAGTGCAGGTGGCTAGCCATGGTGAAGCACGCAGTGACATCAGCAGCTGGCAATGGGCCACAGGAGTACCAAAGGAGGGAAGGGTACAGAAAAAAATACCTGGATATGGAAAACTACTTGGATATGGACTGTCCCCAAAGCCCCATGTGCTGAAGGCTCAGTTCTAGCTTGGTTCTATCATCAGGCTGTGAACAGAAAGAACCTTTGAGGTGGGCCTAGAATGAGATCTTTAGGTTATTAGGGCATGGTCTGCAAGTTGACTGTGGGACCCTGATCTCTTCCTCTTTCTCTTTTTTCCTTCTGCGCCCAGTTGAGCAGTTCTGCTCTGTCACATGTACCCACATCTACATCACACAGGCCCACAAGCAATAGGACCAACAGACCCTAAGCCAAAACCTCTGAAACTGTGAGCCAAAATAAACGTTTTCTCTTTGTAAACTGATTAGCTAACATTTGTTATAGGAACAGAATACAGCCTAGCAAGACTATGAGCCCACTGGTCTCAGAAGCTCAAATCCCAAGCACAAGAAACGTGAAGAAAATTAACAGTGCACTATGAATCAAAGTAAATAAAACCAGTAGCAGAATACTAAAAGCAGCCAGGAAGGATGACACCCCCTATATGCGCAAGGAGGACAATGCAGCAGCCTCCAGGGCTACTGAGGAAAGCACCTGATGCACCTGGACACAGGGCCCTGACTACCCCCACCCCACCCCGAACCCTGGGTAGCGGCAAGGCGGTCCATGGGCAGTCGCTGTGACAGGACCACTGACCAGCAACTGACAAAGGACAGAGGTTTATTCAGACCATCATGGAGGCTAGGAATTCTAAGATCAAGGGATGTTCCAGAGAGTCACTGCTGCGTCCTCCACTGTGAAAGGCAGGAGCATGGTAATGGCTCAACCACCTCCTAGCCCACCTTGTTTCCCAAAGGTGACTTTAGCAGACATACTAACACCCATACCCACACTGTCTGCCCGCTTCAACCTTGGCCCCGCTGCTTGGCTTCACAGAAGCCAGGACAATCTTATTACAAGCAAGATGCACTCAGCCCTCCAAGGAACACCATGAGCCACACCAGGCCAGCCAGCTGCCCCAAGCCTAGGAAACTGGTGCCCACCTTGTGGCCTCCCTCTGTGAAAGCCACACCCACTGCTCCTATCCTTACTCCATCCTCTCCATGATAAACATATGAACAGAGATGGACAGATTCCTATCTATATATAAGAATTTCAGTTCTAAAAATAAAGGGGTTTTGTGCATTTGATTGACCACCAAATCCCCATGGCCAAAAATAATGCCTGGCACATCCTCAGTAGATCTGCTTAACAGATGAATGAATCTTAACAATTTTATGTCAGAAAGTAGAATCTAGAAAGTTAAAGAAAATTTGAAATGACTTTAAAATACCTGTCACTCTTGGGAAAAATACCTGTCACTCTTGGGATTGCATCAAAATTATAGGAATACAAGAATGCAACACGAGGATCTGTTTCTCTGATTATCAAATAAATCCACAGCAAATGCACATTAAAGAATGCACATCAAGTGGGCATTAGCACTTGAAAGAACCCAGCACCCACAATGGAAATCCACACTCCCACTCAGGGAGAGCCATCTCAGAGACGGAGCCACAGGGACTGAAGTACTTGGCCCTTCACACAGAGCATCCTCCTCCAACACACCCTCAGCTCTAGGGAGAGCTAGATGCCACTCTGCACAAGGATGATTCAAGCTGTACTTAATAAGACAACAAAAGTTCAGAGAATTAACTGAACATAAAATACAAGTAAAAGTAATAATCATGAGGAGTCTATCAGAAAGAATGACTTCCAAACTATTACCTGTAGATGGACACACCCCTTCTAAAGTGGCCCCAGGTACAACCAACCAGCTTCTCCAGATCACAGAGATTTTTTAAACTCTTGTTGGCACAATGGGGTTCAAAGTAAGGTTCAGGACTAGTGGTGCTATACATGACCCAAAAAAAAAAAAAAAGCGTATTCTGTGTGTCGTGCTGGGGTTTGAATCCAGGGCTTTGTGCATGTGAGGCAAGCACTCTACCAACTGAGCTATTTCCCCAGCCCCAGATGCGTATTCTCAATAGCAGTAAATGCACTCCAAAAGTGTTTAGAAGTGCTCATGTGTGTTTTCTACTGGCCATTTAAAAAGACATTCCAGAATGGGGTTGTAGCTCAGTGGTATAGCACTTGTCTAGTATATGTGAAGCACTGGATTTGATCCTAAGCACCATATAAAAATAAAGAAAGGTTAAAAAAAATTTACAATCATTCTGGTGCTTTTCTTTTGATGCTACTCAAGCTGTAACAGAAACTTGCTATATCAACTACTTCAAAAGAAGGAAGTAAAACCCGAGTCCAGAGGCCCCACCCAGAGCTCAGAGTGCTTGACAAACTAAGTAATCCAACACACTGTACTGGCCATCGGAAAGGATGTCACAGTAAGAAGGGATGTCACAGTAAGAAGGGAACCCCAATCAAAACCAACCCCAGCACTCCAGTGGCAATCCGGCCTAGAGGGGTGTTTTTGTTGTGGTCCTGGGGATGGAACACAGGGTGTTCTACCACTGAGCTGCACCCCCAGGCCTTTTTGTTTTTTGAGACTAATTTGCCTAAACTGGACTCAAACTTGTACTCCTCCTGCCTCCCAAGACACTGGGATAACAGGCGTGTGCCCCTGCCCCTGGCTAGCCTCTATGCTCTTGAGCCATCTTGCAGACAGACAGTAAACCTGGGGTAGATGGGAAGAAAGGTAAATGGGGAGCACTTGAGTACAAGGAAAGGGGTAGGTATGAAACCACTTTAATTCTCACCGGGTTTATACTCCATCAAAAGTGATGTCTCAGGCTGGGGATAGCTCAGTTGGTAGAGTGCTTGCCTCACATGCACTAGGCCCTGGATTAAATCCCCAGCACCAAAAAAAAAAAAAAAAAAGTGAAGTCTCAGCTGAGTCCAGTCACCACACCCTGTCACCCAGGGGACTAGGGAGGCAGATACAGGAGAATTACAAGTTCAAGGCTAAACTCAGCAACTAAGTGAAGCCCTAATCAACTTAGCAAGACCCTGTCTCAAAATAAAAAATTTAGGGCTGAGATTGTGGCTCAGCGGTAGAGCGCTCGCCTAGCACAGGCGGGACCTAGGTTCAATCTTAAGCACCACATAAAAATAAAGGCATTGTGTTGTGCCCATCTACACCTAAAAGATAAATATTTTTTAAAAAAATGAAAATCTGGGGGTGCAGGGCTGGGGATGTGGCTCAAGCGGTAGGGTGCTCACCTGGCATGCGCGGGGCGCTGGGTTCGATTCTCAGCACCACATAAAAATAAAAAAATAAAGATATTGTGTCCACCGAAAACTAAAAAAATAAATATTAAAAAGTACTCTCTGTCTTAAAAAAAAAAAAAAAAAAGCTGGGAGTGCAGCTCAGTGGTAGAATACCCCATGTACCATCCCCCAGTACAAAAAAAAAAAGCAAAGGCTTCAGGCATTCACAGGGCTGCAGCCGCCACTCACAATCACAAGAGTCAGAAGGAAAGCAATACAACAGAATCTGACCCCAGCCCAAACCATGGTCAGTCACACATCCTGCAGAAAGACTGCTAGGAGAGCTGCCTGGCCCGCGGAAGGGCAGCCCACATCTGCGCACAGGGCAGCTGTGGGCACATCAATGCCACTCTAAAAATCCTGCAGCACCGACCACCACCAGCAGATCCTGCACCCTGTGCTCCTCCCAGTGGTGGACCCACAGAAGTCTTTCAGACCCTGCTTCCCTGCTCAGTGGTTGTGGGCCTGGTCTCACTCCTCTCTTCCACCATGCTGAAGTGAAAAGCCTGAAGATTGGCAGGAAGTGATGTTAGAGAAACAGCAGGAGCAGGGCAGGGTAGGACAACCTGTCATCCTAGCAGCTCAGGAGGCTGAGCAGGAGGATGGCAAGTTCAAAGCCAGCCTCAATAACTTAGCAAGACCTTGTCTCAAAATAAAAAATAAAAAGGGCTGATGGTATAGGTTAGTAGTAGAGCAGCTCAGGTTCGCTCCCCGGTGCTGCAGATGTGCATGCCTGTAATTCTAAGCCATTGTGGTCTCACTGACCCTCTCTTCTTGGACTTCCCACTCCAGTCTCAGGGCACCACTTCACAGTAGGGCAATGGCCTGGTCCATGTTATGTACTCTATGCATCTGGGCCAATCCTTTCCACCATCTCCAGCACAAAGCTACCTTATCACAGTATTAGCTCCACCTTGACTGGGGGGGACACACCCACTCAAGCCCACTACACTAATATTTTCTCAGCACACTATACATCCAGCACTGCTTGTCAGGGTATTTCAGCCTTCCCACATGGTCAGGGAAGCTGAGAAGATTAGTGCTCCCAGGACCAGTGAAGGGCTTTACAACCTAAAGCTGAGGCTTCAAAAGGCCTAGCAAAAACATGCATTTGTTTTTTGGGTGTCATTCAATTGGAGGTTAGATACTTTACTTTTTTTCCCCCGCATACCTTCATTTTATTTATTTATTTTTATGTGATGCTGAGGATGGAACCCAGCACCTCACACATACCAGGCAAGTGCGCTACCACTGAACCACAACCGCAGCCCATTCAATCTATTTCTTCACTGGAAAAAAGTCATTGAACTTACTCCACACATCACCAGAAGCCAACAGAAGCCATCCAACTTGGTAGCTCCCGACAAGCAGCTTCCACACCAAACCCTGATGTAGCTCACCTCAGGCCAGGCTCCAGACTCCAGACTGACCTTAGGGGGCAATCTCATTTGTTCTACATTCTTTTGTCATGCTGGGAGTAGGGGCTTTAACAGTTCTGCTTGCTCAACAAGGCCACATACAAACAGGAAGTCTTCCAAATTCAACTTGGAATTAGTCTTTTGTGGATGCACAAGCATCCTGCATGCCTCTACTATTTCCTTCTGCCTTCCCTTAGGACGACCCTACCTCCCAAGCAAAGGCCCACCTTGTCCATCCTATGTCCTTTGACTCCCTGAGCAGGCAGTCCTGAACACAGGAGGTGCTCAAGCACCAGTGATGCCAGGAACCCAGCTTCAGGCTGGGCTGAGAGCTCCTGGGGCAGCCAGCTGCCTCCACCTCAGCATGCTGCAGGCACTTCAGAGTGGGACCAGCTCAACCCTCCCTAATCTACATCACGAGGTCAAACTGGTTCCAGACTCCAGAGAAAACCAGCACACCCCACACCTCACACCTGCCTGCTGCAAAAACTAGGACAGAATTTAAAAGGAGAACCTCCAGGCTCCTAAGCACCCACACAGCTGGGGCCCCCATCTAGCCTGCCTACTGCACGGACAGGACCATTTTCCCCCCTTTGGTGGGGGTGCTTAGGGTCTCACTAAATTGCTGACATGGACCTTAAACTTTCAATCCTCCTGACTCAGTCTCCCAAGTCACTAGGATTACAAGTGTACACTATTGCACCTGGCTCTGGATACAGCATTTTTGACTAACCCATTTACTATAGACTTACAAAATGACTTGGTAGCTGGGTATGGTGGCACATGCCTATAATCCCATGGACTTGGGAGTCTGGGGCAGGAGGATTACAGGTTAAAAGCCACCCTCAGCAACTTAGTGAGACCCTATCTCAAAATAAAAAATAAAAAGAGAGGACTGGGGTTGGGATGTGGCTCAGCGGTAGAGCGCTTGCCTCCCATGTGAGAGACCTTGGGTTTGATCCTCAGCACCACATAAAAATAAATAAGTGAAATAAAGGTGTTGTGTCCAACTAAAAAATTAAATAAATAAAATATTAGAAAAATTAAAAGGGCTGGGATGTGGCTCAGTGGTTAAGCACCCCTGGGTTCAATCCCTGGTATCAAAAAAAAAAGGCTTGGTTTTTTTGAAACTTATAAAATCTGAAAATTGAGCTCAGGGAGGATGGCCCAATGCTCAAGAACCTACAGAACAGGTGAGGGTCAGAGGGATTCACCCCCCCACACCATGCAGGAGCTCACATCATGTATTCTAACCATATTCACATCACTGAAAAATCTCCCCAAAATGTCATTTGCTACACTGACTCTAATCTTCCCCTCTGGACTGACTCATCTAATTTTTTTAAGAGCCAAGGAAATGCCATTTAATCCTACAAAGACAGCCTTTCCAAGAACTCAGACTACAAGACCCTGACAAATACTGTGGCAAAAGCAACAGAGTAAAAGCCATTCTGAGAGGACAGAGAAGTGAAGTCCTGAGTCGGGAACATGCAATCCCTGGGTCAGTCAACCTGTCACAAAAAAAAACTGCAGCCCCACCCTGGCAGGCACAGAGCCTGCGGCAGCAGCCACTTCCCCCCTCACCCTTCCTCTCCCTGTGGCACACACTTCCTAGATCAGTTTCTAAGGAATATGAATTATGCAGAAGATGCAAAAAATATAAATGCAAGAAAAGAGTTCCTTTAAAATAGTCAGCAGTTCTTAAATGCACAGTCAAGAAAGTCAAAATGGCTTGGGTTGTTTTTCTTTGATACTGGACAGTGAACCCAGGGGCACTTAAACACTAAGCCACATTCCTACCCCCTCCCCCTTTTTTTTTTTCCAGTTGTCGATGGGCCTTTATTTTATTTATTTGTTCAAAGTGGTACAGGGATTCAACCCATGGCCTCATACAAGCCAGACAAGCGCTCTACTGCTGAGCCATAACCCCAGCCCACCCCTGGCCCTTCTTATTTTTTTAATTTTTGAGACAGGGTCTTGCTAAATTGCTAAGAGCCTCACTAAGCTGCTGAGGCTGGTTTCGAACTTGCGATCCTCTTGCCTCAGCCTCTCAAGCAACTGTGATTACAGGCATGTGCCAACACGCCCAAACACAAAACAGACATTTAACTTTGAAGGTTCTCTTAATATTTCAACAACAAACTGACAAAGTCTCATTCTGTCTTTACCATTATGCATGAAAATCAAATGCCAATTTCACATGTAAGTTTTACACCAAAGTTTAAACAGAATTTGAACTTTTATGTTTCTTTTCTCCACGCCCAACTTATAACTAATAACAACTGGAATTTTATGAACAGACTTTTTTTAAACTTTAGATATGCTAAAGTACACTTCAAAGGGATGTGTGATTTCGAAAGCTAGAAAGAGAATGCAGCACAAACAGTAGGGCACTGGCAGTCACCCTATTTGGGGATTCTACACCCTTAGCACAGCTCAGCCCTTTCTCAGGGACAAGGGAAACTGCTCCCCCAACCTGTTCCACCTCTCCTCCCGCCTCCTGCACTCCAGTGCCTGGAGGGCTAGGCAAAATGCCCCCAAAAACAATAGAAGCAGCTCCATTCCCCAGAGTCCCAGCCCCACAAACACAGGAATAAGTAGCCATGTTTGCCACTTCCTGCCTGGGACATGCCTGGTGCACAAAGGACCTATTTGCTCCCTTGCAGTCAGCTCTCAGAGCTTGGCATGCTCAGTGGTGTTACATGTGGATGCTCCTACATCACTGTAAGATTAAGACACTGGGGGTTGGAGTTGTGGCTCAGTGATAGTGCTCACCTAGCACGCATGACACACTGGGTTCAATCCTCAGCACCACATAAAAATAAATTAAAGAGCTGGGCGCTGTGGTGCAGGCCTGTAATCCCAGCAGCTTGAGAGGCTGAGACAGGAGAATCAAGAGTTCAGAGCCAGAGGCTGTGGATGTGGCTCAAGTGGTAGTGCGCTCGCCTGGCGTGCGTGCGGCCCGGGTTCGATCCTCAGCACCACATACAAATAAAGATGTTGTGTCCGCTGAAAACTGAAAAATGAATATTAAAAAATTTTTTAAAAAAAAGAGTTCAGAGCCAGCCTCAGCAACTGCAAGGCACTACGCAACGCAATGAGACCCTTAGTGCCTGTCTCTAAATAAAAACACGCAATAGGGCTGGGGATGTGGCTCAGTGGTCAAATACCCCTGAGTTCAATCGCCAATACCAAAAAAAGAATAAAATAAAGATACTATGTCCACCTAAAACTAAAAAATAAATATTAAAAAAAAAGATTAAGATACTGTAGATAGAAATGCAGGAAACACAACTCACCTACACCATCACAGCTTAGCCAAGCAGCACACTGTTCACTGTGCTGTCCCAGCCATTTGCCCAGGTGACCTCAGGGATGCAGGCTGCTCCTCGCTGCCACTGCCCAGCATCATAAGAGAATATGTAACAACATATAGCTAGGCCAGGACAGATAAAAATGCAAAGCAGGAGCCAGGTGTAGTGGCACACACCTGTAATTCTAGCAGTTCAAGAGGCTAAGATAGGGGTTGGGGATATAGCTCAGTTGGTAGAGTGCTTGCCTTGCATGCACAAGGTCCTGGGTTCAATCCACAGCACCACATAAAAAAAGGGGGGGGGGGGCTGGGGATGTGGCTCAAGCAGCATCGCACAGCCCAGGTTCGATCCTCAGCACCACATACAAACAAAGATGTGTCTGTCGAAAACTAAAAAATAAATATTTAAAATTTCTCTCTCTCTTTAAAAAAAAAAAGAGGCTAAGACAAGAGAATAGTGAATTCAAAATCGACTTCAGCAACTTAACAAGACCCTGTCTTTAAATAAATAAATAAATAAATAAATAAATAAATAAATAAATAGGGCTGGGGATGTGGTTCAAGAGGTAGCGCGCTCGCCTGGCATGCAAGTTCGATCCTCAGCACCACATACAAACAAAGATGTTGTGTCTGCCGAAAACTAAAAAAAAAAAATCAATATTAAAATATTCTCTCTCTCTTAAAATAAATAGATAAATAAATAAATAAATAAATAAGCAAGCCCTAGGGATATGGTTCAGTAGTTGAACACCCTGGGTTCAAACCCTGGTACCCCCACCCAAAAAAAAAAACCAAAAAAACAGATTAGGGCTGAGGAGGTAGCTCAGTGTTTAACACTTGCCTAGCATGTAGGAGGCCCTGGGTTCCATTCCTGGTGATGCCCCCCCGCCCAAAAAAACTGATATAAGTTATATATGACTCTCCTTCACAGATACCATTTGTGTAAAAGCAAACAAAAGTTCCAGAACAACTGAATAGTGAGTAATGGCTATTTTCCCAGTGTCAGCAGCTCTTTTGTTCCCTTGGGACCCTTTGCTCAAATAAGTGCCACCAACCCAACAGCTTGACTAATCTCAGGAACAGTGCTGAGTGGAAAAAGCCAGGCAATGTGAAAGGTCCCACACTACAGGACATCCTTAAAACCAGAAAATCAGAGCAAAGCAGATGAACGACTGCCAGGGCTGGGCAATAGGGCGGCTGTCAGAGCTGCACAGGATGCTTTGTGATGCCGGCATGGTCTGCATCTCCACTCAGGCAGGAGTCCCACAACACTACATATACTAAAACTGCAGACCATACACACACACACTCTAGTTCACCTAAAACTAGCAAGGCCTAAACAGCCCAGTGGTCTACACCACATCAGCTCCCTGTGTTGAAAATGCCATCATTATGCAAGATACGCACATCAGGAAATATGGATGAAGGAAGCCAGAGATCTCCCTGTCTTTCGCTTCAGCTTCCCATTAACCTTAAGTGTTTCAAAGTAAGAAATTATTTAAGCCAGATGCAGTGGTGCACACCTATAATCCCAGTGGCTTGGGAGGCTGAGGCAGGAGGATCATGACTTCAAAGCCAGCCTCAGCAAAAGCAAGGTACTAAGCAACTAAGACCCTGTCTCTAAATAAAATAAAAAATAGGGCTGGGATGTGGCATAGTGGTCAGGTGCCCCTAAGTGCAATCCTCAATACCCCAAAAAAAAAAAAAAAAAGACCATACATATATATATATATATATATATATATATATATCAAATTAAATAAAATAACTAGAATTTTTTAAATAGTTTTTTTAGTTATAGATGGACCAGTATCTTTATTTATTTTTTTTTTTAATGTGGTGCTGAGGATTGAACCCAGTGCCTCACACATGTGAGGCAAGCGCTCTACCACTGAACTACAGGCCCAGCCCCAGAATTAGAATTTTCTTAGTAACACAAAGTTTATTTATTAACTCCCACACACTGAACTCACATTAGCAAAGTCCTTAGCCCTGCTTAAAGTAAATCAGGAAGGATCAAGGCTATTTCACAAGACACTAAATTAGTTTGCCACCTGAACCATAAGAGCTACAGCTTTGAATGGCACAATGTGCCAGGGAGCACCTCTTCACATCCTGAAGCATATTCATTGCTGCCTGTGCCAAGAGGAATGGACTACCAACCAGAAGTGCCCACAGATGGAGACAGCTCAGTTTCCACTTGTCCCTTCCACGCTACCCTCAATGCTTAGTACAACCTTCCATGGGAAAACTTAAGCAAGTTGGTAGAAAAGTAAAGGGAGCTGCCAATTTAGAGTTGAAATAGATTTCAATCACACTTCCACTCAAAACTCATGCCTTGACATCAGTTCAGTCACTGGTGGCTCCCAGCAGAGCACCCTCTTCACAGAGCTTGGGTACTCCTGTCACTCTCTCAATAAGCACACAAACCAGAGCCAGGCCAGGAAGAGAAGCAGTGACCATCTCCCTGCAGCACAAGGGTAAAGTTCAGACCGCGCTGGCCCTGCCTGGCTCGAGCTCACTCAGCCCTCTCATTTCTCCTGTATCTGTGAGTCTTCTCTGGCTGGCTCCTGGTCAATGCCTTCACTGGTCACACACCATGTGCCTGACACTGAGAGGCATGGGGTTAGGAGGAATGATGTGGTGAGCAAGACATAGAATCCCCACTCATGGAGCTTACAGTGAAGAGTACAGAGTCCCAGACAGGACCATTGCTGCCTGTGCCAAGAGGAATGGACTACCAATCAGAAGTGCCCACAGATGGAGACAGCTCAGTTTCCACTTGTCCCTTCCATGCGACCCTCAATGCTTAGTACAATCTGGTTCAGCTCCAAAGAAAAGCAATGCCACAGCAGATGAGAGAGGGACCTGAGAGCCAGGAGGGAAGGTATTTCTGAGGAAGGAGGACCAGGTACCCCTTCTTCCAATGGCTCATCTAGGAGAAGAACTGGCTTGCCCACTGGTCCACATCAGTGGTTCTAAACCAAGGGCCACTCTGCTTGTCAGGGGACATTTTATAACTGTACTACTGAGGCATCTAGTGCTACAGAACGACCCTCACAACTGAGGAAGGTCAGTCCCAGCTATCAGCTATAATAAGGTGTGGGACACCCGTCCTACAGTCAGTCAATGAGCACTTACTGAATATTCAGTATATGGCACATTTTCTGGTCAAATGCACAGAACATGTGTTTAAAGTGAGACAAGTTGTGTGAAAATGGTTTTCACTCTCAATATTCTTCCCAGTGCAAAAATGGAGGATGACATCACAGCCAACTTAAGGTCAGTAAGCCTTCATCCAAGGGGTCCCCTTCACAAGCAAACACACTTAGCTTCACAAAATGCATCGTAAGTGCGAAAGCATTGTCTTGGAAATTTCATTTCATGTCAAAAAAAAAAAAACAACAGGAAAAAGAGAGTGGCCTACCTGTAGAAGCTCTAGCACCTATTTTTCTTCAGAGGAAGGAAGGGACCAACATCCTCTACCCTTCCAGAGAAGCCTGGTACACCCAGACTGGCCTTGAGGCTCTGCTCCAAGGAGGTGATGTTGACAGGGAAGGATCAGCACATCAGCACTTAGCAGTAGGTAATGTCACAAAATGTCTCAAAATACTCATTAACCTAAGGTAATAAAAATCAAGGAACCACCACGTGTGGTGGCACAGGCTTGTAATCCCAACACTGGGGAGGCTGATGCAGGAGGATCCCAAGTTCAAAGCCAGCCTCAGCAACTCAGCCAGGCTCTGAGCAATTTAACAAGACCCTGTCTCAAAATAAATAAAAAAATGGCTGGGATATGGCTCAGTGGTTAAGCACTCCTGGGTTCAATCCTTGACCAAAAAAAAAAAAAGAAGAATTACTTTTTGCTGGATAACAAGAAAAAACGAACAACTGGGGCTGAGTTTGTGGCTCATCTCAGTGGTAGGTAGAGTGATCGCCTAGCATGCGTGAGGCCCTGGGTTCGATCCTCAGCACCACATAAAAATAAATAAATAAAGGTATTGTGTCCAACTACAACTAAAAAATAAATATTAAAAGATAAAAGCGAATAACTGAGCCCACTCTTTAGCAGGCCCTGCCTTCCTGACGCATTTCATTTTGGGTGGCTTTTTTCCACCAGGGACATTTGGAGAGGGCCTGTGCCTGGAGACCATGGAAGCTTAGCTCAGAGCATCCACACCCGGTCGCTGCGGGTCCCCTGGGGGAATGAGTCACTTTAATCGCAGCGGGTGAGATCTAATCAGCAGGCAAAAGGCCGCCAGAACCGGGTCACAGGCCGTCTGCTTGAACGCGCGGTCTCTGGACTCTGGCGGAGCGAAAATGCACGCTCCTTTGAAAAAGGCTGGGTTACGCGCTCCGTTACTAGAAAGGCCGAGATGACATCATGCTGGGGAGGGGCGTCTGGGCCGGAAGCCCCTCGGCAATACCGCCCACCCCCAGATCCCGGCCCCGCATCCCGGTCCCCACACCGAGCCTCGGTCTGAACCCCCACCTGGCAATCCCCGGCCTCTCAACCCAAGCCTGGCACCTGCACCCTCCCCACCGCCAGGTCCTCAGACCCTCGCCCCAATCGCCACCTCGACCCCGCTCCCGCACCCCGACCAGACAGACCTCCGTCCCACCGCCAGATCTGCACCCGCAGACCCCCTCCGGCACGCCGGCCCGCCGCCGCCCCACACTCGCACCCCGGGCCCCGCCGCCAGCTCTGCCCCCGGCCCGCGCCCCCCAGGCCCGCCGGACACTCACAGTTGCGGATGTCCGAGATGAAGACCGCCAGGCCCCGCATCCCGTCCCCCTTGGACACGGCCGGCATCTTCGGGCCCCGGCAGCGGCCTGGGCGGCGGGCCCAGGAGGAGCGGGGCGCGCGGACGGGCGGGCTGCAGTCACGCCAAGGCCGCCGAGGGCCGCGGACGCCAAGGAGCGCAGGAGCGCGGAGCCGCCTCGCCTCAGCCGCCTCGGGACCCGAGCGCCGCTCTCAGGGCGCGCACGCGCACGCACGACGCACGCGCCGGCACGCACGCGCGCGGCGACGGACGGCGGCGCCGCTGAGGAGGTGGCGTGCGCGTGTCCGCGACGCGGGGTCGAGCACGCGGGAGCCGGCGCGCGGGGTGCGGCCGCCGCTGGTTATCTTGGCCGCCGCTGGTGATGGCTCCCGCGGGGATCCAGGAGGAGGCGGGCCCGCCTGGGGCGTTAACCAGCCGCCCTAGGTCGCGCCCCGAGTGCAGACGAGTGTTGCGCGCGCCGCGCTGCCGCACCAACGTGGACAGTGCTGGGAACACCCAACTGGGGGCGCCAGCGACACCTGCCGCGGGACCGCCTGGAGCTGGTCAGGCTGCGGAGAGCGGGGCTAAGGATGCGCTGCTCCACGTACCGTCTTCCCTTCAAATGGGGAAACTGAGGCTTGAGAAGAGACTGCATTCCCGCACTGTGGCCGCTGTCCTGAGGCCAGACCCTCGGGGACCAGTTAGGTTTTTTGCCACTGTTGCCTTGATGGCCCCTGTGGACCCGCTGTGCAGAAGCCCTGCTTGGTTGGGCCTTGGCTCGGCACCGAACCCCAGGGACTCTGGAGAGCAGGTGGCCCTGCCGATTGCTCCTCTATGAAGCCAGATGGTTTGGAGAGAAAGCTCCCTCCTCAGGAGTTTCCCTGGCCCTGTATCTGTATTGTCCCAGACTCACCTGTGAGACCTTTGTCCCCACCCTGGCTCACTTCCACAGTCCCGATGAGAGGTTAGGTCTGGGTAGAGCTTGGCCAGGAGGAGAAAGGGCAGGGCCGTCCATGTACCAGGCACCTCGGAGGCCCCAGGACCCTGGGGAAAAGCAAGCTGTGACAGGCTCAATACCCAAAAGGCAGCCAAGTTCACCACCTTCCAAGACAAAGAGCTGAGCCAGGAAAAAAAACCTCCAGAAGAAGGGGAGACTCAGGGTCCTCACCCTCACACCAGTGTGTTAATCCTCTCACATCCACCTCCTGTCCAGAGCAGAGGAAGTGGGCCTGGGAGGCTTCTCCCCAGGTTGTGCCCCCTCCAGGCCCGCTGGACACTCACATACCCCTTCCTCTGAAGTCTACCTCCCCCAACCCTGAAAACATGCAGGGCCAATTCTTGACACAAGAGCACCTGTGCAGCATATGAGCATGCTGGGCAGGCAGCCCCAGGAACCCTGATGTGCCTGTGCCCAGCTCAGAGCAATGCCAGAAGATTGCCTGGGAAGGCTCCTCAAGCTCCCCAGCTGGGGAGTGAGGATCTACAGGAGAGGGAGAGAGGGGGGGGAGAGAGGGAGGGGGGGGGAGAGAGAGGGAGGGGGAGAGAGAGAGAGGGAGGGGGAGAGAGGGAGAGGGAGGGAGGGAGGGGGAGAGAGAGGGAGAGAGAGAGGGAGGGGGGGAGAGGGGGGGAGAGAGAGAAGAGAGAGGAGGAGAGAGAGAGGGAGGGAGGGGGAGAGAGAGAAGGAGGGATAGAGAGAAGGAGAGAGAGGGAGGGGGGAGAAAGAAAGGGAGAGGGGAGAGAGGGAGGGGGGTGAAAGAGAGAGGGGGGAGAGAGAAGGAGAGAGAGAGGAGGGAGGGGGAGGGGGAGAGAGAGGGGGAAGAGAGAGAGGGAGAGGGAGGGAGGGAGGGAGAGGGAGGGAGGGAGGGAGGGAGGGGGAGAGAGAGGGAGGGAGGGGGAGAGAGAGAAGAGAGAGGGAGGAGAGAGAGAGGGAGGGAGGGGGAGAGAGAGAAGAGAGAGGGAGGAGAGAGAGAGGGAGGGAGGGGAGAGAGAGAAGAAGAGAGAAGGGAGGGATAGAGAGAAGGAGAGAGGGAGGGAGGGGGGAGAAAGAAAGGGAGAGGGGAGAGATGGAGGGAAAGAGGGAGGGGGGTGAAAGAGAGAGAGGGGGGAGAGAAGGAGAGAGAGGGAGGGGGAGAGGGGGAAGAGAGAGAAGGAGAGAGGGGGGAGAGAGAGGGAGGGGGGAGAGAGGGAGAGGGAGGGAGGGGGAGAGAGAGGGAGGGAGGGGAGAGAGAAGAGAGAGGGAGGGAGGGGGAGAGAGAAGAAGAGAGAAGGGAGGGATAGAGAGAAGGAGAGAGAGAGGGAGGGGGAGAAAGAAAGGGAGAGGGGGGAGAGAGAGAAGGAGAGGGGGAGAGATGGAGGGAGAGAGGGAGGGGGTGAAAGAGAAAGAGAGGGGAGAGAGAGAGGGAGGGGGAGAGGGGGAAGAGAAAGAAGGAGGGAGGGGGAGAGGGGAAGAGAGAGAAGGAGGGAGGGGAAGAGAGAGAGAGAAGGAGGGAGGGGGAGAGAGAGAGAAGGAGGGAGGGGGAGAGAGAGAAGGAGAGAGAAAGGGAGGGGGAGAGGGGGGGAGAGAGAGAGGGAGAGGGGGGAGACAGAGAAGGGGGAGAGAGAGGGAGAGAGATCCAGCAGGAGCATGCACGCACACACTTTGGAGTGGGCTTTTATTGTGGAACTCTAAATTCTGGGGAAAATTCTGTCCAATGAAGATCAAGGGGGGCAGTGTTGCAAGGTCAGGTGGGGTTGTAGAGAGACAGGCCTATACACAAAGACACCGTCCTCAAATCCAAGAAGGGTAGTCTAGGGGCATTTCTGCTATCTGATGCCTCAGTCACCCAGCCTGGGAGTGACTCTGTCACATGCGAGGTTGGTCTCCCACACCTCTCTTTAATACTGACTCTGGAATTCCCACACCTGTCCTCCTGTCTACACAGTGTGTAGAGGAGGGCCTGACAGGTGACCATACAAAAGACCCCCACCTCTGCCAGCATATTTACCCTGACAGTCATGCAAGCAAGCCTGGGGCCTCAATCTGCTGGAGCCTTCCTGAGGAAGAGGCCATCTTTCATAGCGTACAGTGCTTTTTTTAAATTGTCTGAGCTGGATCTTTATCAAATTTTAGCATCAAGGTCACAATACTGTTCCCAAGGGGATGGTGAAGCTGATAGCCCTTTCCTTCTTCATGGGTCATGGCCACTGGGTTGGAAGGGCTCTGCAGGCTCAAGATTTGCTCACATCATGAAGGAAAAGATCACAGTAGGGCTGGGCATCCCAAACACATGGCTCCTGTGTTGTTGGCTAAGTATGCACACCTGGACCTGCTTAGGCCTACTGTCAGTTTTACAAATAGCCCACGGATTACACAATCTCCATGATTGACAGTGAATTACAGACAATGACCCTCGCAGAAAATTGGGGTTAGCCATCTGATCCAGGCTGCGACCCTGAGCTCCATGCTGGTTCGGAGATGGTTGTGGCAGTCCTCAGAGTTAGTGGCTACCTCTGTAGTCATCAAGAATAACATGCCCAGGGAAGATCAGACTCTGGGAGCAGAGCATTCTCTGCCAGGCACAGTTTGCAGGCATGAGGAATTCAAGAACCCAAAGGTAGGCAAGTGGGTTGTTCAAATGGAGCTAGAGCTGGGCACAGTGGCCCATGCCTGCAATCCCAGTGACTCAGGAGGCTGAGACAGGAGGATTGCAAGATCAAGGCCAGACTCAACAATTTAGCTAGGCTTTAAGCAACTTAGCAAGACTTTGTCTCAAAATAAAAAATAAATAAATAAATAAAAAAGGGCTGGGGATATACACATGTATATGTGTTTATATATACATATGTGTTTACATGTTTGTATTTGTATGTGTGTATGTATGTGTATATATGTATATTTACACATTTATTATGAAGCCTGACTGCCTGAAGATTGAGGAACCCAAGCTCCTACTGTTTCATCTTGGGGCAAAAAGCTATCTTGATATACACATCTCATGTCTCATAGCCACAGAACTAAGGGAGCCAAGAGCCATATGCAACTGGATTCAAGACAGTTGCAAAATAGCCACTTTGAATGCATCATCTCCCCAGACATCTTACAGAGAAGCTGGAGTGCTGGTGAGGCAAGCATGGGGCCCAGGAAGCTGGGATGGGGAAGTGGGATAACCAGAGATTCCGACCCCCCACTTTCAAGATCCTTCACACACAGCCCCAGCCCTTAAGAACTAGAGTCAGGTTTCAGAGACTTTCTCTCTGAGGCTGGAAGACACGGCTCCTCCAGGATCACAGGAAGTCAAGTTAATGTCAGCAAAAGTCTAGGTTGTGTGGGACAGATTCTAAGAGAGCAGGCCTAGTCAGCAGCTCTGTCCTTTGGGACACCCAAAAGGCATTTGGGTCAGCAGAGCCAAGTCAGGCAGCAGACATCCCTCATTGCTACACTGTCAAAACAGTTTAGTCATGTCCAGTGGTGCACACCTGTTAGCTCAGTGAGGCAGGAAAATAGCAAGTACAAGAATATAAGAATATAATGTTATCCATAAGATTAATTATATGTTGAGCAACTCAGCAAAACACTGTCTCAAAAATAAAATTGAAAAAAGATCTGAGATGCAGCTCACTGGTAAAGCACTTGCTTGACATATGCAAGGTCCTGGGTTCTATCTCCATTGCAGGGGGAGCGGGGGTGGGGGGGTGGGGGGGTGGGGGCAGCATTACTCGCCTGATTTCCAGAGGCAGGTCAGGACACAGATCCCAGTGCCTTGAAGAAGGGGAGCCAGGCACTCCTGAGCAGGGAGAGGCCTCAGGGTAACATAACAGCCTAGTCCTCAAGTTGTCTTTCCTGGTGATTTATCAGTAAAACTCAGCAGAGACCTGCAGGTCAGGAGTAACAGGACTCCAGGCTGCAGCTCACTGGTTCCTGGGAGCCTTGGTTGCCAATCAGTCCACTGCTCACAGAGGAGACTTAGGGGTCAGAGGAGAGATGCCACTTTGGCCTGGGTCTGTCACCATGATAATGGAGCTGGAATCAGCATGTTCAGCAGCAGTAAGAACTCCTCCTTGGCTTCTTGGCAGGGAGGAAGGACACTGGGGTAGAACTGGCTAAGTACTTGGTGTACAGCACAGACCAGTTGGTACTGGCTCCAGCCCCCACCCTCAGTGGTTCTGACATGACAGGAGGGGTACAACCAGGGTGTTGGTTTTTTAAGGCACTCTAGGCAGTTCTGGTGTGTGGTACCAGTTGCCAAATCCTGGACTAGTCCAGAATCAAGCTTCCACCACACTCAGACACCTGCATGGAGCGGGTGTGCTGCATACTCACCCTTCACTCCCCTGCCTGCCAGTCTGCAGGAGTGGGCATGTAAAGTGTCCTGGATCACTGTTTGCTCCCTTGCTGGAGGTCCTGGGGGAAGCTGCTGTCCAGCTCTTCCTCCCACAGCAAGCCAGATCAGTTCAGGCCCACAGGTGATCTCTCAGATGTACGGGCAGAAACCAAGCTGTACAACAAGCTAGTGATGAGAGGGTTTTACTGCTCCCTTTTGGAACACCCACTCATCCAAAGTGGCCAGCTAGTAAGGTGGCTGTGGGTTCTGGGTTCAGGTAAATGACCCACATGTCCTTGCCGCAGTCAGAGGAAAGGGGAAAAGAAAGAAGGCAGAAAAACACTCTTCTTACTCAAGTTGCAAACAGGATTGTTTTCCAGTCTCTTTTGCCCACACCCCACCCATCAATTGGGGAGACTGAGCTGCCAGGAGGTCTGGCAGGCCTGTGTCTTCTAAAGGGTAGGGATGAAACCTAAGAAACCAGCAGCAGCAGAGCCACCTCAAATAGGTGGAGAGTGACAGGAACACTGCTTTGCTCAGCAGGTACAGCACACCTGGACATGGCTCTAAGAGCCACGGAGAGCTGCCTCCCTGCAGCAGCCTGATTCCTGAGGACTTGGGCCATTGCATCATCCCATAGTCATTACACCAACAGGACCCGCTGAGCAGAAAGTAGCTACACCCGGAGGACACATTTGCCAACGGCAGAGCTGGCTGGCCAATTCCTCTTACTGCCTTCCTCCTGTAATCATTCAGCTGATCCGGCGTATGGACCCCCAGAATAAAAACTATGTTTCCTGGGTTGGGGCTGGGGCTCAGTAGCAGAGCACTCGCCCAGCATGTGTGAGGCACTGGGTTCTGTTCTCAGCACTACACATAAATAAATGAATAAAATAAAGGTCAATCAACAACTAAAACTATATGTAAAAATTAAAAAAAAAAAAAAGTACATGTCTGTGTCCCAGTCTCCTCTTATAAAGACATCATCATTTGGGATCAGGACCCACCTTAGTATCCTCATCTGAACTAGTGACCTCACTTAGTGACCTCATCTGCCACAACCCTGTCTCCAAATAAGGGCTTTGATATAAAAGTTTTCAGACACAATTTAGGCCACAATAGAGATGATATTTGCACACGTTGGGGCATAATTTTGAGTCACCACCCTGTCCCTCTTCCCTGTACTGGGAGCCTGGTTTTGATAGCAGGAACTCCAACTCGGACCATGAGGATAAGTACCAGCTGTCCATTGCCACAGGGCCTAGAAAAGCTGGTATTTGTGTCACTATTGTTGGGGGCTCTGTTCTACCCAGCCAAACTTAGATCCTAGCTGTTACCATGCCTGAGGGTGCAAGAGGAACACCAAGAACAATACAGGGGTCTGTTTCCTGTCTTGTCATTAGTACCACTCCACTTCCGCTCCAGTCTCAACAACACCATCAACTGTCAGGAAATGGTCATGTGTCCCTCCCCCATCAGGGCCCAAGGCCACAAGACCAATGCAACTGGTGACAGGAGCCAGGAGAGGTGCCGAGGAGATGGCTCTGAAGATCCTACCTCTCCCTAGGAGGGTGCCACTGTTACCGCTGTTGACGGGTGACGAGTCCTTGCTTCCCCAATGTTGAAGAATAACACCAAAGAAGCAGGCCGAGGCCAGGTCAGAGTAGAAATTAGAAGTTTCTTAAAGGACAGCAGAGAAGACTTCTCCCGGAGGAAGAAGGGGACCCAAGAGGTGGGATCCGTGGAAGTGCAGTTGTTTCCCCTTTTTATGGTTTTGGTGATGGAATGTAGGTTGGAAGGCCCAGGGGTGGGACACAGGTGAGCCAAAGAAGTAATCTGGGCAGGAAGGACTTCTGAGTCAGCACCTTCAAGTTTGCTGGGGGCTGTTCATTAACACTTCTTTGGGATGGGCTCTGGCCTTGGGCTTTTTCCTGGACTTCATTAACATTCCATGAGTTGTCCTGCGTTTCCCTGAATCATTCTCAGCATGGCCTCCATTTTAGATTTCACTCGGTATTAGACCCGATTTATCTAACTACACTGACTACCTAACTTTAAAATCTGGCTTCACCACTTTGGGCCTCCGCTTTTCCACGGCCCCCAAACTCCCTGCGAGGACTCAGGCCAGGCCAGCCAGGCCTGGAGCCTGCTGATGACCACCTGGCAGGCCTCCCTGGCTTGGGGATTCTCGTAGCAAGTGTTTCCATATTGGGCTAGTGTTCACCTCCCGTCCACGCCAACACAGGGCACCCACCCCTGGCTCCTTCTTCTAAGGGCCCAGTGGGGTGAGCTGATGGAATACGTGTCATTTTTAAGATACGCCTGAGAAAAACAACTTTAGGAAAGAAAACATGCTGAAAATGTCTCTTTAGGTCTCTCAACACAGATGAAGGCATTTCCTGGGGCTGATTTGATAAGTGACACAAACTAGATGTGACAAACAACAGGAATTTATTCCCTCAGTTCAGTCAGCTGAGCAGGGTCCTTTTAGAAGCGTGGGGAGAGTCCGTGTGCACTGTGCCCTCCCACCTCTGTTTCCCTGGCATTCCTGGACATGAAGACAGTGACCCCATCTCCAGCCACAGCCTCGCGTGCCTTCTTACCTGTGTGTCTCAAATCTTCCTCTCCTTCCTCTTACAAAGACCCCAGTCAATGGATTAAGCACCCACCCTAATCCAGGATAATCTCCAAGATCCTTATCTTGATGGCATCCACAGAGACTGTTCTCAATGAGGTCACATTCACTGGTACCAGGGGTAGAACTTGCACAATCTTGGGGGGAGGGGGCGGCATCCCACCCAAATAGCCTCTGAGAAGCGCTGCCTCTTTAACCTTCATGCTACATGTATGCTCCTCCTTTGGTTTTTAGGGTTTTTATGTTGGTTTGGGGTTACTGAGAAGCATCAAACCCACGGCAGATGCCTTGAAGCACACAGATCCTTGCCAAGGACAAACACAGTGTGGGGCCACACACTGTCACAGACCCCCCACCCCAGGGCTCTGCGCCTGCCTGGCTGCTGGCCAGACAACCACAGCTGTCACTGTGGCCAAGGACAGTGGGGCCAGTGGGGCCCACACAAAGGACACAGACAGAAAATCTGCTGTGCTGGCCCTGGAGCTCCATCTGGAAGCTTCCGCTGCACGTGAATGTGCCTGCTTCCTCCTTCCTTCTTGCCTGAATCTGCTGATCCCAGCACCTAGAGAGGATGTCTCTGTGCACAGTGGGGATGACTCTGCAGCAGGGAATCCTGGGGTGTGTCTGTCCTCCTGGACTTCTGTCCTCTAAATTGGAATGTCTCAACAATAGTGGCTTGTGTCCTGCCCTCCAGATGACTCAGCCAAGGCCTTTGGTTAAAACAAGATAGAGTCACTGGGCTGTCAATACTGGGAAGGGCCTTGCTGATCCTGACTTGGCAAGTGAGGAATAGCCCAAGCCACCTGCAAGGCTGGGGACCCCACCTTGGCCCCACTCAGGGACACTGGCAAACCCGGGGAGACACAAACTCTGCCCCAGAGCCAGACAGCCACCAAAGCACCTCCAACAAGCAGTGCCAGTGGCTTCAGAGTGCTGGCCACCATCTGGCTCCCATAGCAACTCAGAGACACCTTGAGGCTGTCCCTAAGAGGCAGGCTCAGTCTGGGGACATCTGCTGGCCAGGAGCACTAGGGTGGGGTGACCCCAGAGCAGAAGCAGGGATTCAGTCAGCAGCAGAAAGTCTTTTCTCTGCAGGTCCACAGAGGCCACTCTGTCCTGGCCTGTACTCCAGTGCCCACTGCAGACAGGCGAGGGCCAGCAGGACTGCCTTGGAGGGCCCTGAGTTTGGACTTTGGCCAAGGCACTAGATACTGAGGATTGGGACATGGGGCAGAGGGCTGGCTTACTTTCTGGACAAGGGGGCTAAATTGCTAGGATTTGGCTAAATAATTAAGGTTCGGGTTACTAAGTCATAAATTCCAAACCCAACTCTTTTCTTTGTTTCTTTTTTTAGGGAATTGGGAATTGAACACCAGGCACCACACATGCGAGGTAATTGCCTCACCACTGAGCTACATCCCCAGTCCATTTTTATTGTATTTGAGACAGGGTCTTACTAAATCGCCCAGGTCTCCCTTGAACTTGTGATCCACCTGCCTCATCAAAAACAGTTTCTTAGCCAGGAGCAGGTCTGTAATCCCAGTGACTCAGTGAGTCTCATGAAGAAGAATCATAGGCTTGAGACCAGCCTGGTCAATATTTTAAGACCCTCTCTCAAAAAAATAAATAAATAAATAAAGGTCCAATTCCCAGTTATTTACACACACACACACACACACACTCTCTCTCTCTCTCTCTCTCTCTCTCTCTCTTTAACTAAATGTAATTTTATAAACCTTGCTATTCCCTCTGTAAATCTAGAAGGCTTTACAATCTTTTTTTTTTTTTTTCTCATTGCTGGAATTGAACACAGCGGTGCTCAACACCTTCCATACTTTTTAATTTTAAGTTGCTGAGGATGGCCTTGATTGAACTTGTGATCCTCTGTCTCAGCCTCCTGAGTCCCTGGGATTACAGGACCGTGCCATTGCAATGGGAGAAACTTTATAGTTATTTCTTTCTTTAGTTGTAGATGAACATGATACCTTTATGTACTTACTTTTATGTGGTTCTGAGGATGGAAACCAGTGCCTCACACATCCTAGGCAAGCGCTCTGCCACTGAGCTACAGTCCCAACCCCTTTATAGTCATTTTTAAGGAGCCTCTGGATGACATTTGGTTTCATCTACAAATTCAGTTAATTAAACATTTTCAACATTTCAAGCTGAATTCAATTTATACTAAGTACCCATGGTTAAGGTCATCAGAATTGACAACAAAATCTGAGGAATCTCAACAGCTCAAACAGATTAGAATCCCAGAGTGCTCTACCAAACATGTGCGGGTTGAGTTATCAGAGCCCCAGGCTGAAGACCCCAGCTCGAGGAGTCCCAGCAGGCCTGGCTCAGTCACCTGTCCCAGTAGGCAAGTTTTTGAGGTTTCACAGAAAAAGGCCAGGTGCTTGGGGGCTGGCCCGGCAGGGTCTTTGCATCACTGTCACAGCAGGTCATCGGGTCAGCCATGGTCTGGTGATCGGTATCCCAGAATTGGTTCTGTGAAACACTGAGAGGGTTGTCCTCTGGAGAGGGCCACCTCTTCCCCTCCTGGGATGATTGCTCTTGCTTGGGGGGCAGTCTCCATTCCAGCCTCGGCCAGTCTTCCCCGTCTAAGGAGCAACCATGGGATGGTCTATTCTCCAAGGTTCCAGAGCCTCGGAGGTAGTTTCCATTCCTTGTCATAAAGATGCTTATCAGTCAGACCTGTGGTTCCTGGAATTCAAGATAACCACAGAATCAAGTGGCTCAGAAGGAAAACAAAGTTGGACAAATGAAGTCAGGCCAGCCATGAGCCCTCCTTCAGCACCGCTCAACCCAGAAATGCCGATGCCCTGGCTCTGGCTCTCTTGGGGCCTCATTCCACAGCTTCCTTAGCCTCTATCCTTAGGTGGGTGGTGGGTATCCACTGAAAGAAACCCGTTTTCAACCCAGGGACCTGTGGCCCTGGATGCCAGCTCCAGGGAGCTGAGAGGCAAGTCAACAGGCCTTTGGAACCAGCTCTGCAGACTGGGCTGGTCCTGGCTCCTTGCTCCTCCCTCCCTCTGTTCCCGAGGCCTGCCACGCAGACCTAGGTGCACTCCGAGTGGATTTTGCAATTCTGTAGCTCAAAGGACTCTGACCTCAGGTGGGACCCCAAGAAGGGTAACTGCCTTTGCCACTTGAGAGATCTGTGAACTTCACAACTCTCGGGACATCCAGAATAGCTCACTGGGCCCTCTCTAGAGCTCTGCCCAACTTGGGTTCACCATGTGCCAACAGTGCTGGGCCACACTGGACACCAGGAAAGCAGCTGTTGCCTGGCCTTCAGCACACACGTCCAGCCCTGGCCGCTCTGGAAAGACTTGGGGGGCAGTTGGCAGAGAATATGGGGAAGACAAAGAAGGGAACCTTATTAGAAAGAAAAAAGAGAGAAAAGCTCTGCTCACGAAGACTCTGAATGGGGAAATAGCCACACAGTGCACCAGGAGTTGGCCCTGGTGATTGGGGAGTGTGTGGTGTGTGTGTGTGTGGCGGGGTGTGTGTGTGTGCGGGATATGTGTGTGGCGGGGAGGTTGTGTGGTAGAGAGGTTGTGTGGTGGGGGGTTGTGTGGCCGGTGTGTGTGTGTGGCAGGATGTGTGTGTGTGGCAGGTGTTCTGTGTGGTGTGTGTGTGGCGGGTGTGTGTGTGCGGCAGGTGTGTATGTGGCAGGAGTGTATGAGTGGCGGGTGTATGTGTGGTGGGTTGTGGTAGTGTGTGTGGCGGGGTGTGTGGGTGGTGGTGTGTGTGGTGGTGTGTGTGGTGGGATGTGTGTGTGTGGTGGAGAGGGTGTAGTGTGTGTGTGCAGCGGATGTGAGTATGGTGGGATGTATGTGTGTGGCGGGTGTGTGTGTGGTAATGTGGGTGTGGCAGGGGTGTGTGTGTGGTGGGGTGTGTATGTGGCAGGGATGTGTGCGGTGGGGGAGTGTGTGGCGGGGGTATGTGTGTGGTGAGGGTGTGTGTGTGGCAGGGTGTGTGGCGGGGTGTGTATGTAGTGGGGATGTGTGTGGCGGGTGTTTGTGTGGCGGGGACATGTGTGGCAGGGTGTGTGTGGCAGAGGTGTGTGTGGCGGTGTGTGTGTGTGTGTGTGTGTGGCTGGGTGTGTGTGGCAGGGTATGTGTGTATGGCGGGTGTGTGTGTGCAGCATGTGTCTGTGTGGCAGTGTGTGTGGCAGTGTGTGTGTGGTCGGGTGTGTGTGTGGGGTGTGTGTGGCGGTGTGTGTGTGGCAGGAGAGTCTGTGGCGGGGTGTTTGTGCGTGGCGGGGGATGTTTGTTGTGGCAGGGGTGTGTGTGGCGGGAGAGGGTGTGTGTGTGGCGGGTGTTTGTGTGTAGCAGCACTGTGGCAGGATGGTGTGTGTGTGTGGCAGCAGTGTGGTGGGGAGTGTGTATAGCGGGGGTGTGTGGGGTATGTGTGGCAGGGTGTGTGGCAGGTGGTGTATGTGGCGGTGTGTGAGTAGTAGGTGTGTGTGGCAGGTGTGTGTGTGGTGGGGTGGCGGGTGTGTGTGTGGTGAGTGTATGTGTGTGGTGCGGTTGTGTGGCAAAGGTGTTGTTGTGGTGGGGGTTTGTGGTGGGTGTGTTGTGTGGAGGGGAGATATTTGTGGCGGGGGTTATGTGGGTATGTGTGTGTGGCGGGGGTTGTTGTGGCATGTATGTGTGTGTGGTGGAGGGGTGTGTGTGTCACGGGAGCATGTGTTTGGCGGGGGGTGTGTTTATGTGGTGGGTAGTGTATGTGTGGAGTGTGTGTAGTGGGAAGTGTGTGGCGGGATGTTTGTTGTGGCGGGAGTGTGTGTGGAGATGTGTGTGGTGGGGTGTGAGATGTGTGTGTGTGGCTGAGTGTGTGTGTGGGTGTGGGTGTGTGTGGCAGGGGTGTGAGATGTGTGTGTGGGGGGTGAGTGTGTGTGTGTGGCAGGGTATGAGGTGTGTGTGGGGTGAGTGTGGGCTTGTGTGTGTGGCAGGATGTGTGTGGTGGGTGTGTGTGTGGCAGGGGTGTGAGGTGTGTCAGGGTGAGTGTGTGGGGGTGTGTGTGGCAGGGGTGTGAGTGTGTGTGATGGGGTGTGAGGTGTGTGTGTGTGGGTGTGTGTGGCAGGGTGTGGGGTGTGGGGGGTGTGAGGTGTGTGTGGATGTGGGTGTGTGTGGCAAGGTGTTGGGTGTGTGAGGTGTGTGTGAGGTGTGTGTAATGGGGTGTGAGGTGTGGGTGTGTGGGTGTGTGGCGGGGTGTGGGGTGTGGGGGGTGTGAGGTGTGTGTGGGTGTGTGTGATGGGGTGTGAGGTGTGGGTGTGTGTGGGGGGTGGGAGGTGTGTGTGTGTGTGGCAAGGTGTGAGGTGTGTGTGTGGGGTATGTGATGGGGTGTGAGGTGTGTGTGGGGTGTGTGGTGGGGTGTGGGGTGTGTGGTGGGGTGTGGGGTGTGGGGGGGTGTGAGTTGTGTGTGGGTGTGTGTGATGGGGTGTGAGGTGTGGGTGTGTATGGTGGGGTGTGGGGGGTGTGAGGTGTGTGTGGGTGTGTGTGATGGGGTGTGAGGTGTGGGTGTGTGGGGGGTGGGAGGTGTGTGTGTGTGTGGCAAGGTGTGAGGTGTGTGTGTGGGGTATGTGATGGGGTGTGAGGTGTGTGTGGGTGTGTGGTGGGGTGTGGGGTGTGAGGGGGTGTGAGTTGTGTGTGGGTGTGTGTGATGGGGTGTGAGGTGTGGGTGTGTATGGTGGGGTGTGGGGTGTGTGGGGGTGTGAGGTGTGTGTGGGTGTGTGTGATAGGGTGTGAGGTGTGTGGGTGTGTGTGGGGTGTGAGGTGTGTGTGGGTGTGTGTGATGGGGTGTGAGGTGTGGTGTGTGTGGCGGGGTAAGAGGTGTGGATGTGTGGGGGGTGTGATGGGGTGTGAGGTGTGTGTGTGTGGGGGTGTGTGATGGGGTGTGAGGTGTGTGTGTGGGGTGTGTGTGTGATGGGGTGTGGGGGTGTGAGGTGTGGGTGTGTGTGGGGTGTGATGGGGTGTGAGGTGTGGGTGTGTGTGGCGGGGTGTGAGGTGGTGGGTGAGGTGTGTGTTATGGGGTGTGAGGTGTGGGTGTGTGTGGCGGAGTGTGAGGTGTGGGTGTGAGGTGTGTGTGATGGGGTGTGTGGTGTGTGGTGTGGGGTGTGTGATGGGGTGTGAGGTGTGTGTGTGGGGGTGTGTGTGTGTGATGGGGTGTGGGGGTGTGAGGTGTGGGTGTGTGGGGGGTGTGATGGGGTGTGAGGTGTGTGTGGGTGTGTGTGATGGGGTGTGAGGTGTGGGTGTGTGTGGCGGGGTGTGAGGTGTGGGTGTGGGGGTGTGTGTGATGGGGTGTGAGGTGTGTGTGTGTGGGGGGTGTGATGGGGTGTGGGGGTGTGAGGTGTGGGTGTGGGGGTGTGATAGGGTGTGAGGTGTGGGTGTGTGTGGGGGTGTTAGGTGTGGGGTGTGTGATGGGGTGGCGGGGTGTGAGGTGTGGGTGTGTGTGGGTGTGTGTGATGGGGTGTGAGGTGTGGGTGTGTGTGGGGGGGTGTGAGGTGTGGGGGTGTGGGGGTGTGATGGGGTGTGAGGTGTGGGTGTGTGTGTGTGGGGGTGTGTGATGGGGTGTGATAGGGTGTGAGGTGTGGGTGTATGGGGGGGTGTGAGGTGTGGGTGTGTGTGATGGGGTGGCGGGGTGTGAGGTGTGGGTGTGTGGGCGGTGTGATGGGGTGTGAGGTGTGGGTGTGTGGGGGGGGTGTGAGGTGTGGGGGTGTGGGTGTGTGGGGTGTGAGGTGTGGGTGTGTGGGGGTGTGATGGGGTGTGAGGTGTGGGGGTGTGTGATGGGGTGTGGGGGTGTGAGGTGTAGGTGTGGGGGGGTGTGATAGGGTGTGAGGTGGGGGTGTGTGTGGGGGTGTGAGGTGTGGGTGTGTGTGATGGGGTGGCGGGGTGTGAGGTGTGGGTGTGGGGGGGTGTGATGGGGTGTGATGAGGTGTGAGGTGTGGGTGTGTGGGGTTGTGTGGCAGGGTGTGAGGTGTGGGTGTGTGGGGGGTGTGATGGGTGTGAGGTGTGGGGGTGTGTGTGGGGGGGTGTGTGATGGGGTGGCGGGGTGTGAGGTGTGGGTGTGTGGGGGGTGTGATGGGGTGTGAGGTGTGGTGGGGTGTGAGGTGTGAGGTGTGGGTGTGTGGGCAGTGTGATGGGGTGTGAGGTGTGGGTGTGTGGCGGGGTGTGAGGTGTGGGTGTGTGTGATGGGGTGGCAGGGTGTGAGGTGTGGGTGTGTGGGGGGTGTGATGGGGTGTGAGGTGTGGGGGTGTGTGATGGGGTGGCGGGGTGTGAGGTGTGGGTGTGTGGGGGGTGTGATGGGGTGTGAGGTGTGGGTGTGTGTGTGGGGGGGTGTGTGATGGGGTGTGGGGGTGTGAGGTGTGGGTGTGTGGGGGTGTGATGGGGTGTGAGGTGTGGGGGTGTGTGGCGGGGTGTGAGATGAGTGTGTGGGGGGTGTGTGTGTGATGGGGTGGCGGGGTGTGAGGTGTGGGTGTGTGGGGTGTGATAGGGTGTGAGGTGTGGGGGTGTGTGGCGGGGTGTGAGGTGTGGGTGTGTGGGAGGTGTGATGGGGTGTGAGGTGTTGGTGTGTGGCAGGGTGTGAGGTGTGGGTGTGTGTGATGGGGTGTGGGGGTGTGAGGTGTGGGTGTGTGGGGGGTGTGATGGGGTGTGAGGTGTGGGGGTGTGGCGGGGTGTGAGGGTGTGTGTGGGGGGGTGTGTGTGTGATGGGGTGGCGGGGTGTGAGGTGTGGGTGTGTGGGGGGTGTGATGGGGTGTGAGGTGTGTGTGTGGGGGGTGTGTGTGTGATGGGGTGGCGGGGTGTGAGGTGTGGGTGTGTGGGGGGTGTGATGGGGTGTGAGGTGTGGGGGTGTGTGGCGGGGTGTGAGGTGTGTGTGTGTGGGGGTGTGTGTGTGATGGGGTGACGGGGTGTGAGGTGTGGGTGTGTGTGGGGTGTGATGGGGTGTGAGGTGTGTGGGGTGTGTGTGGGGGTGTGTGAGGGGTGTGTGGCGGGTTGTGAGGTGTGGGTGTGTGGGGGTGTGATGGGGTGTGAGGTGTGGGTGTGTGGGGGGTGTGATGGGGTGTGAGGTGTGGGGGGTGTGTGTGGGGTGTGTGATGGGGTGTGTGGCGGGTTGTGAGGTGTGGGTGTGTGGGGGGTGTGATGGGGTGTGAGGTGTGGGTGTGTGTGGCGGGGTGTGAGGTGTGGGTGTGTGGGGGTGTGTGGCGGGGTGTGAGGTGTGGGGGTGTGGGGGAGTGTGATGGGGTGTGAGGTGTGGGGGTGTGTGATGGGGTGGCGGGGTGTGTGGGTGTGGGTGTGGGGGTGTGTGATGGGGTGTGAGGTGTGGGGGTGTGTGGCGGGGTGTGATGTGTGGGTGTGTGGGGGGGTGTGATGGGGTGTGAGGTGTGGGGGTGTGTGATGGGGTGGCGGGGTGTGAGGTGTGGGTGTGGGGGGTGTGATAGGGTGTGAGGTGTGGGTGTGTGTGGCGGGGTGTGAGGTGTGGGTGTGTGATGGGGGTGTGGGGGTGTGAGGTGTGGGTGTGTGGGGGGTGTGATGGGGTGTGAAGTGTGGGTGTGGGGGGGGGTGTGAGGTGTGGGGGTGTGGGGGTGTGGGGGTGTGAGGTGTGGGTGTGTGGGGGGTGTGATGGGGTGTGAGGTGTGGGGTGTGTGTGTGGGGGTGTGTGATGGGGTGTGGGGGTGTGAGGTGTAGGTGTGGGGAGGGTGTGATAGGGTGGGAGGTGTGGGTGTGTGTGGGGGTGTGAGGTGTGGGTGTGTGTGATGGGGTGGCGGGGTGTGAGGTGTGGGTGTGTGTGGGGTGTGATGGGGTGTGAGGTGTGGGTGTGTGGGGGGTGTGATGGGGTGTGAGGTGTGGGTGTGTGTGGGGGGTGTGAGGTGTGGGGGTGTGGGGGTGTGGGGGTGTGAGGTGTGGGTGTGTGGGGGGTGTGATGGGGTGTGAGGTGTGGGGATGTGTGTGGGGGTGTGTGTGATGGGGTGTGGGGGTGTGAGGTGTAGGTGTGGGGGGGTGTGATAGGGTGTGAGGTGTGGGTGTGTGTGGGGGTGTGAGGTGTGGGTGTGTGTGATGGGGTGGCGGGTGTGAGGTGTGGGTGTGGGGGGGTGTGATGGGGTGTGATGAGGTGTGAGGTGTGGGTGTGTGGGGGTGTGTGGCGGGGTGTGAGGTGTGGGTGTGTGGGGGGTGTGATGGGGTGTGAGGTGTGGGGGTGTGTGTGTGGGGGTGTGTGATTGGGTGTGGGGGTGTGAGGTGTGGGTGTGGGGGGGTGTGATGGGGTGTGAGGTGTGGGGGTGTGTGTGTGGGGGTGTGTGATGGGGTGTGGGGGGGTGTGATAGGGTGTGAGGTGTGGGTGTGTGTGGGGGTGTGAGGTGTGGGTGTGTGGGGGGTGTGATGGGATGTGAGGTGTGGGGGGTGTGTGTGGGTGTGTGTGATGGGGTGGCGGGGTGTGAGGTGTGGGTGTGTGAGGGTGTGATGGGGTGTGAGGTGTGGGGGTGTGGGTGTGGGGGGGGTGTGATGGGGTGTGGGGGTGTGAGGTGTGGGCGTGGGGGGGTGTGATGGGATGTGAGGTGGGGGTGTGTGGCGGGTGTGAGGTGTGGGTGTGGGGGGGTGTGATGGGGTGTGAGGTGTGGGGGGTGTGTGTGGGTGTGTGTGATGGGGTGGCGGGGTGTGAGGTGTGGGTGTGTGAGGGTGTGATGGGGTGTGAGGTGTGGGGGTGTGTGTGGCGGGGTGTGAGGTGTGAGGTGTGTGTGTGGGGGTGTGTGATGGGGTGTGGGGGGGTGTGATGGGATGTGAGGTGTGGGGGTGTGTGGCGGGGTGTGAGGTGTGGGTGTGTGGGGGGGTGATAGGGTGTGAGGTGTGGGTGTGTGTGGGGGTGTGAGGTGTGGGTGTGTGTGATGGGGTGGCGGGGTGTGAGGTGTGGGTGTGTGAGGGTGTGATGGGGTGTGAGGTGTGGGGGTGTGTGATGGGGTGTGGGGGTGTGAGGTGTGGGTGTGTGTGGGGTGTGATGGGGTGTGAGGTGTGGGTGTGTGTGGGGGTGTGAGGTGTGGGTGTGTGTGATGGGGTGGCGGGGTGTGAGGTGTGGGTGTGGGGGGGTGTGATAGGGTGTGAGGTGTGGGTGTGTGTGGGGGTGTGAGGTGTGGGTGTGTGTGATGGGGTGGCGGGGTGTGAGGTGTGGGTGTGTGAGGGTGTGATGGGGTGTGAGGTGTGGGGGTGTGTGGGAGGTGGGCGAGACAGTGGAACTGGCCGCTTAGTGCCTTGGGTGCTGTCGAGTCCGGGCAGGGCCCTGGAGTCCCAAGCCCCCCAGGTCCCCAGACGTCGTGTCGGGCACTGGCCGGTCAAAACCTGTCACAGGGGACACGCAACAACGCCTGTCAAACTTTTTTCCCAGTGGAACAGGCACCGGCCACGCCC